>NW_027524504.1:0-31429 GCF_052094955.1 Ictidomys tridecemlineatus
AGAGCAGAAGTTTGAAAATGTGGTACACAAGTACTATTACAGAGAACAGAGTTTGGAGACAGGGGTGGAGAATGACTGTTGCAGAGAGCAGATGTTGGAGACTGAGTTGTAGAAGGACTGTTACAGATGGCAGAGTTTGGAGACTGTGGTGCAAAACGACTGATACAGAAAGCAGATGTTGGGTACTGGGGTGCATAAGGACCCTAACGGAGAACAAAGTTTGCAGACTGCGGTACAGAAGGACTGTTACAGAGAGCAGAGTTTGGAGACTGGGGTGCAGAAGAACTGATGTAGAGAACATATGTTGGAGACTAGGGTGCAGAAGTATCGTTGGGGCGAGCAAAGAATGGAGACTGGAGTGTAGAAGGACTGTTGCAGAGAGCAGAGTTTGGAGACTGGGGTGAAGAAGGATCGTTGGGGCGAGCAGAGTATGGAGACTGGGGTTTAGAAGGACTGTTGCAGAGAGCAGAGTTTGAAGACTGGGGTGTCAAAGGACTGCTTCAGAGAGCAGAGGTTGGAGACTTGGGTGCAGAAGAACTGTTGCAGAAAGCAGAGGTTGGTGACTGAGGTGCAGAAAGACTGTTACATTGAGCAAAGTTTGTTGACTGGGGTGCAGAAGGACTGATAGAGAAAGCAGATGTAGGAGACTGGGCTGCAGAAGGACCGTTACAAAGGGCAATGTTTGGAGAATCCGGTACAGAAGGACAGTTACAGCGAGAAGAGGTTGGAGACTGGTGTGCAGAAAGATCTTTCAGAGAGCAGATGTTGGAGACTGGGGTGCAAAAGGACTGTTGTAGAGAGCAGAGGTTGGAGACTGGGGTGCAGAATATCGTTGCAGAGAGTAGACGTTTGAGACTGGGGTTCTGACGGCCTTGTACAGAGAGCAGAGTTTGGAGACTGAGATACAGAAGGCCTGTTACAGAGAGCAGAGTTTAGAGACTGGGTGCAGAAAGACTGTTACAGACAGCAGAGTTTGAATACTGGGTTTCCGAAGGGTCTTACAGAGAGCAGAGTTTTGAGACTGAGGTACAGAAGGACTGTTACTAAGAGCAGAGGTTGGAGACTGCGTGCAGAAGGATTATTGCAGAGAGAAGAGATTTCAGACTGAGGTACACAAAAACTGTTGCAGAGAGCAGATGTTTTAGACTGGGATACACAAAGACTGTTATAGCGAGCACAGGTATGAGACTGGGGTGCAGAAAGATCGTTGCAGAGAGCAGAGGTTGGAGACTGGGGTGCAGATGGACTGACACAGAGAGAAGAGTTCTGAGACTGGGGTGCAGAAGGTCTGTTACAGAAAGCAGAGTTTGGAGACTGGGATAATGAAGGACTATTACAGAGAGCAGAGTTTGGAGACTAAGTTGCAGAAAAATCTTACAGAGAGCAGAGGTTGGAGACTGAAGTGCAGAAGCACTGTTACAGAGAGTTTAGGTTGGAGACTGGGGTGCAGAAGGACAGTTGCAGAGAGCAGAGGTTGGAGACTGAGGTGCAGAAGGACTGTTGCAGAAAGCAGAGGTTCTAGACTGGGATGTAGAAGGACGGTTGCAGAGAGTAGACGTTGGAGATTGGGGTCTAGAAGGACTGTAGCAGAGAGCAGACTTGAAGACTAAGGTGCAGAACTACAGTTACACAGAGCAGAGGTTAAAGATTGGGGTGCAGAAGGACTGATACAGAAAGCAGAGGTTCGAGACTCAGGTGCAGAAGTGACCTCAGAGAGATAAGAGGTTGGAGAATGCAGTATAGAAAAACTGTTACAGAGAGAAGAGATTGGAGACTGGGGTGGATTATTACTGATGAAGAGAGCAGATGTTGGAGACTGGGGTGCAAAAGGACTGCTGCAGAGAGCAGAAGATGGAGAGTGGGGTGAAGAAGGACTGTTGTAGAGACCAGAAGTTGCAGACTGAGTTGCAGAAGGACTGATGTACGGAACAGATGTTGGAGCTTGGGGTGCAGAAGGATCGTTTAGGCTAGCAGAGTATGGAGACTAGGGTGTAAAAGGACTTTTGCAGAGAGCAGATGTTTGAGACTTGGGTGCAGAAAGACTGTTGCATAGAGCAGTGATTGGAGACTGAGGTACAGAAAGACTGTTACAGAGAGCAGAAGTTGGAGACTGGGGTGCAGATGGATTATTGCAGAGAGCAGAGTTTTCAGACTGAGGTACAGAACAACTGTTGCAGGAAGCAGATGTTGGAGACTCGGGTTCACAAGGACTGTTGCAGCTAGCAGAGGTTTGAGACTGGGGTGCAGAGAGATCGTTGCAGAGAGCAGAGGTTGTCGAATAAGGTGCAGAAGGATCGTTGCAGAGAGCAGAGGTTCGAGACTGGGGTGCAGAAGGATCATTACAGAGAGCAGAGTTTGGAGACTTGGGTGCAGAAGAACTTTTACAGAGAGCACAGGTTGGAGACTTGGGTGCAGAAGGAATGTTGCGGAGAGCAGAGGTTGGAGAATTGTTTGCAGAAGAACTGTTGCAGAAAGAAGAGGTTGAAGACTGAGGTGCAAAAGGACTGTTGCAGAGAGCAGAGGTTAAAGAATGGGTTGCAGAACAACTGTTATAGAGAGGAGACGTTAGAGACGGGGTTTCAGAATGATCTTACAGAGAAAAGAGTTTGGAGACTGAGGTGCAGAAGGACTGTTACAGAGAGCAGAGGTTCGAGACTGAGGTGCAGAAGGATAGTTACAGAGAGCAGAGGTTGGAGACTGGGGTGCAGACGGACTTTTACAGAGAGCAATGGTTTGATACTGGTGTGCAGAAGGAATGTTGCAGAGAGAAGAGGTTGGAGACTGAGGTTCAGAAGGACTGATGCTGAGAGTAGATGTTGGAGATTGGCATGCAGAAGGACTGTTGCAGTGAGCAGAGGTTTTAGACTGCAATGTAGAAGGACTGTTGCTTAAAATAGAGTTTGTAAATTAGGGTCCAGAAGGAGTGTAGCAGAGAGCAGAGGTTGGAGACTAAGATGCAGAAGTACAGTTACACAGAGCACAGTTCGAAGACTGGGGTGCATAAGGAGTGACACAGAAAGCAGAGGTTGGAGACTCAGGTGCAGAAGTACTCTTACCGAGAGCAGAGTTTTGAGAATGCAGTACAGATGGACTGTTACAGAGAGCAGAAGTTTGAGACTGGGGTGGAGAATGACTGTTGCAGAAAGCAGATGTTGGAGACTGGGGTTAAAAAGGACTGTTGCAGAGAGTAGAGGATGGAGACTGGGGTGCAGAAGGACTGTTGCAGAGAGCAGAGGTTCTACACTTGGATGTAGAAGGACTGTTTCATAGAGTAGAGGTTGGAGACTAAGGTGCAGAAGGACAGTTACACAGAACACAGGTTGGAGACTGGGGTTTAGAATGACTGATACAGAAAGCAGAGGTTGGAGACTCGGGTGCAGAAGTACCCTTACAGAGAGCAGAAGTTGGAAAATGCAGTAAAGAAGGACTATTAAAGAGATCAGAGTTTGAAGACTGGGGTGGAGAATGACTGTTGCAGAGAGCAGATGTTGGAGACTGGGGTGCAAAAGGACTGTTGCAGAGAGCAGAGGATGGAGACTGTGGTGCAGAAGGGCTGTTGCAGAGAGCAGACATTGCAAACTGAGTTGCAGAAGAACTGTTACAGAGGAAAGAGTTTGGAGACTGTGGTGCAAAACGACTGATACAGAAAGCAGATGTTGGGTACTGGGGTGCATAAGGACCCTAACGGAGAACAGAGGTTGCAGACTGCGGTACAGAATGACTGTTACAAAGAGCAGAGGTTGGAGACTGGGGTTCAGAAGGATCGTTGGGGCGAGTAGAGTATGGAGACTCGGGTGTAGAAGGACTTTTGCAGAGAGCAGAGGTTGAAGACTGGGGTATGGAAGGACTGTTTCAGAGAGCAGATGTTGGAGACTTGGGTGCAGAAGGACTGTTGCATAGAGCAGAGATTGGAGACTGAGGTACAGAAGAACTGTTACAGAGAGTAGAGTTTGGAAACTGGGGGTCAGATGAATTATTGCAGAGAGCAGAGTTTTTAGACTGAGGTACAGAAGAACTGTTGCAGAGAAAAGGTGTTGGAGACTGGGGTCCAGAAGGTTCGTTGCAGAGAGCAGAGTTTGGATATGAGGTGCAGAAAAACTGTTACAGAGAGAAGAGGTTGTAGACTGGGGTGCAGTAGGACTGATACAGAAAGCAGAAGTTGGAGACTGTGGTGCAGAAGGACCGTTACAGAAGGAAGAGTTTGAAGACTGCAGTACAGAAGGACTGTTACAGAGAATAGAGGGTGGCGACTGGAGTGCAGATGGAGTGTTGCAAAGAACAGAGTTTGGAGACTGAGGTGCAGAAGGACTGTTACAGAGAGCAGAGTTTTTAGACAAGGTTGCAGAAGGATCTTACATAGAGCAGTGATTGTAGACCGAGGTGCAGCAGGACTGTTACAGAGAGCAGATTTGGGAGACTGGGGTGAAGAAAGATTTTCATATGAAACAGACTTTAGAGACTGGGGTGCAGAAAGCTTGTTATGGAGAGGACAGTTGGGAGAAGGCGTGCAGAAGGACTGTTACAGAGGGCAGAGTTTTGGAGTCTCAGTTGCAGAAGGTACTTACAGAGAGCAGTTGTTGGAGAGTGAGGTGCAGAGGGACTGTTACAGAGAGTAGATGTTGGAGACTGAGGCACAGAAAGATTATTACAGAGAGCAGAGTTTGGAGACTGGGGTGCAGAAAGACTATTTCAGATATCAGAGGTTGGAGACTTGGGTGTAGAAGGACTCTTGCAGAAACCAGAATTTGGAATCTGGGGTGCTGAATGACTGTTAAAGAGAGCAGAGGTTGGAGAATGGGGTGCAGAATTGCTGATACATAACGCAGAGTTTGGAGACTCAGGTGCAGAAGGACTGTTACAGAGAGCAGAGGTTAGAAACTGGGTTGGAGAAGGACCCTTACAGAAAATAGAGGTTGAAGACTGCGGTAAAGAAGAACTGTTGTTGAGATCAAGGTTGGAGACTTGGGTGAAGAGGTACCATTGCAGAGAGCACAGGTTGGTGACTGCAGTACAGAAGGACTGTTACAAAGAGCAGATGTTGGAGACTGGGGTGTAGAGGAACTGTTGCAGAGAGCAGAGTTTGAAGAGTGAGATGCAGAAGGACTGTTACAGAGAGCAGAGTTTAGAGACTGTGGTGCAGAAGGACTGATACAGAAAGCAGAGGTTGGAGACTGGGGTGAAGAAGGACCCTTACAGAGAACAAAGGTTGAAGACTGCGGTAATGAAGAAGTGGTTTTGAGAACAAGGTTGGAGACTGGGGTGCAGAGGGACCATTGCAGAGAGCAGAAGTTGGAGACAGGGGTGCAGAAGGAATGTTACAGAGAGCAGATGTTGAAAACTGGGGTACAGAATGATCTTACAGAGAGCAGAATTTGAAGACTGGGTTGCAGAAAAACTGTTGCAGAATAGACGTTGGAGACTGGGGTGCAGAAGGATCGTTGCAGAGAGCATATTATGGAGACTGGGGTATAGAACGAAAGTTCCAGAGAGCAGAGTTTAGAGACTGGGGTGCAGAAGGACTGATACAGAGAGCAGAGGTTGGAGACTGAGGTGCAGAAGGACTGATACAGAGAGCAGAGGTTGGAAACTGGGGTGCAGAAGGACTGTTGCAGAGAGCAGTTGTTGAAGACTCAGGTGCAGAAGGACTGTTTCAGAGAGCAGAGTTTGGAGACTGGGGTGCAGAAAGACTGATACAGAGAGCAGAGGTTGGAGACTGAGGTGCAGAAGGAAATTTACAGAGAGCAGAGCTTGGAGACTGGGGTGCAGAAGGACTGATACCGAAAGCACAGGTGGGAGACTGGGGTCAAGAAGGACCGTTACAGAGAGCAGAGGTATGAGACTGCAGTACAGAAGGACTGTTACAGAGAGCAGATGTTGAAGACTGTGGTACAGAAGGGCTGTTGCAGAGAACAGAAGTTGGAGACTGGGGTGCATAAGGACAGTTTCTGAGAGCAGAGGTTGGAGACTGATGTGCAGAAAAATTGTTACAGAGAGTAGAATTTGGAGACTTGGGTGCAGAAAGATCTTTCAGAAATCTGAGGTTGGGGACTGGGGTACAGAAGCACTGTTGCAGAGAGCAGAGTTTGGAGACTTGGGTGCAGATGGATCATTGCAAAGAGAAGAGGTTGGAGTTTGTGATTTAGAAATATCTTTGAAGAGAGCAAAATTTTCAGACTGATTTGCAGAAGGACTGTTAAAGAGATCAGAGGTGTTACACTGAGGTGCAGAAGGCTTGTTACAGAGAGGAGAGATGGGAGAATGAGGTGTAGAAGGACTGTTGCAGAGAATAGAGGTTGGAGATTGGCGTCCAGAAGGACTGTTGCAGAGAGCAGATTTGGGAGACTGGGGTGAAGAAGGATTTTTATATGTAACAGACTTTAGAGACTGGGGTGCAGAAGGCTTGTTATGGAGAGGACAGTTGGGAGAAGGCGTGCAGAAGGACTGTTACAGAGGGCAGAGTTTTGGAGTCTTAGTTGCAGAAGGTACTTACAGAGAGCAGTTGTTGGAGAGTGAGGTGCAGAGGGACTGTTACAGAGAGTAGATGTTGGAGACTGAGGCACAGAAAGATTATTACAGAGAGCAGAGTTTGGAGACTGGGGTGCAGAAGGACTGTTTCAGTTATCAGAGGTTGGAGACTGGGGTGTAGAAGGACTCTTGCAGAAAGCAGAGGTTGGAGACTGCGTTTCAGAAGGTTCTTACAGAGCGCAGAGTTCGGACACTGAGGTTCAGAAGGACTGTTGCAAAGAGCAGAGGTTGGAGATTGGGGCGCAGAAGTACTGTTGAAGAGAGCAGAGGTTGGAGTCTGAGGTGCAGAAGAACTGTTAAAGAGAGCAGAGTTTAGAGACGGGGGTGCGAAGGACTGATAAAGAAAGCAGAGTTTGGAGACTGGGGTGCAGAAGGACCATTACAGAGAGCAGACGTTAGAGACTGCAGTACAGAAGGACTGTTACAGAGAGCAGAGGTTGGTGACTGCGGTGGAAAAGGACTGTTACAGAGAGCATATTTTGGAGAATGGGGTGAGGAAATACTGTTGCAGAGAGAAGAGGTTGACGACTAGGTTGCAGAAGGACTGTTGAGAAGAGCAGAGGTTGCAGAGTGAGGTGCAGAAAGACTGTTCAGAGAGCAGAGTTTGGAGACTGTGGTGAAGAAAGACTGATACAGAAAGCAGAGGTTGGAGACTGGGTTGCAGAAGGACTCTTATGGAGAACAGAGTTTTAAGACTGCGGTACAGAAGAACTGTTGTACAGAACAAGGTTGGAGACTGGTATTCAGAGAGACCATTGCAGAGAGCAAACTTGGAGACTTGGGTGCAGAAGGAATGTTACAGAGAGTAAAGTTTGGAGACTGGGGTGCAGAAGGAATTTGCAGAGAGCAGACATTGGAGACTGGGGTGCAGAAGGATCATTGCACAAAGTAGATAATGGAGACTGGGGTATAGAAGGACTGTTCTAGAGAACAGAGCTTGGAGAGTAGGGTGAAGAAGGACTGTTAGAGAGAGTAGACGTTGAAGCCTGGCGTGCCAAACACTGGATACAGAAAGCAGAGTTTGAAGACTGGGTTGCAGAAGGACTGATACAGAAAGCAGAGGTTGAAGATGGGGTGCACAAGGACCCTTATGTAGAACAGAGGTTGGAGACTGCGGAACAGAAGGACTCTTATAGAGAGTAGAGGTTGGAGACTGGGGTGCAGAAGGACCATTGCAGAAAGCAGAGGTTGAAGACTGGGATTCAGAAGGTTGTTACTGAGAGCAGAGTTCGGACACTGAGGTGCAGAAGGATTGTTGCAGAGAGAAGAGTTTGGAGACTGAGGTGCAGAAGTACTGTTGCAGAGTAAAGATGTTGGAGTCTGAGGTGCAGAAGGACTGTTACAGAGACCAGAGTTTAGAGACCAGGGTACAGAAAACTGATAAAGAAAGCAGAGTTTGGAGACTGGGTTGGAGAAGGACCATTACAGAGAGCAGAGGTTGGAGACTGCAGTATAGAAGGACGGTTACAGACAGCAGAGGTTGGAGACTGCGGTGGAAAAGGACTGTTACAGAGAGCATATTTTGGAGACTGGGGTGAGAAAGGACTCTTGGAGAGAGAAGAGGTTGCAGAGTGAGGTGCAGAAGGACTTTTACAGAGAGCAGAGATTGGAGACTGTGGTGAAGAAAGACTGATACAGAAAGCAGAGTTTGGAGACTGGGGTGCAGAAGGACCCTTTTGGAGAACAGAGTTTTAAGACTGTGGTACAGAAGAACTGTTGTAGAGAACAAGGTTTGAGACTGGGCTTAAGAGAGACCATTGCAGAGAGCAAACTTGGATACTGGGGTGCAGAAGGAATGTTACAGAGAGGAAAGTCTGGATACTGGGGTGAAGAAAGAATTTTGTAGAGAGCAGATGTTGGAGACTGGTGTGCAGAGAGATCGTTGAACAGAGTAGATTATGGAGACTGGGGTATACAAGAACTGTTCTGGAGAACAGAGGTTGGAGAGTGGGGTGCAGAAGGACTGTTACAGAGAGAAGACGTTGAAGCCTGGCGTGAAGAACACTGGATACAGAAAGCAGAGTTTGATGACTGGGTTGCAGAAGGATTGATACAGAAAGCAGAGGTTGAAGATGGGGTGCACAAGGACCCTTTCAGAGAACAGAGGTTGGAGATTGTGGTACAGAAGGACTGTTACAGAGAGTAGAGTTTGGAGACTGGGGTGCAGAATAAATGTTTTAGAGAACAGAGGTTGGAGAGTTTGGTACTGAAGGACCATTGCAGAAAGCATAGGTTGTAGACTGGGTTTCAGAAGGATCTTACAGAGAGCAGAGTTTAAACACTGAGGTCCAGAAGGACGGTTGCAGAGAGCAGAGGTTCGAATTGGGGCGCAGAAGGACTGTTGCAGAGAGCAGAGGTTGGAGTCTGAGGTGCAGAAGGACTGTTACAGGGAACAGAGGTTGGAGACATCGGTGGAAAAGTACTGTTTCAAAGAGCAGATTTCAGAGACTGGGGTGAGGAAAGACTTTTGCAGAGAAAAGAGGTTGAAGACTTGGGTGCAGAAGGACTGTTGCAGAGAGCAGTGGTTGCAGAGTGAGGTGAAGAAGGACTGTTACAGAGAGCAGAGTTTGGAGACTGGGGAGCAAGAGGATTGTTACAGAGGCCAGATTTTGGATACTGGGTTGCAGAAGGATCTTATATAGAGGAGAGATTAGAGACTTAGGTGCAGTAGGACTGTTACAGAGAGCAGAGGTTGGAGACAGGGGTGCAGAAGGATACTTGCAGAGATCAGAGTTTTCAGACTGAGATGCAGAAAGACTGTTGAGAGTGCAGAGGTTAAAGACTGGGTTGCAGAAAGACAGGTGCAGAGAGGAGATGTTTGAGGCTAGAGTGCAGAAGGACTCTTACAGAGAACAGAGGTTGGAGACTGACGTGCAGAAGGACAGTTTCAGAGAGTAGAGTTTAGAGACAGAGGTGTAGAAAGACTGTTGTAGAGAGCAGATGTTAGAACCTTGGGTGTAAGGTTCTTAAAGAGAGGAAAGTTTGGAGACTGGGGTGCAGAAGGATCGTTGAAGAGAGTAGATTATGAAGTATAGAAGAACTGTTCTAGAGAGCAGAGGTTAGAGACTGGGTTGCGGAAGGACTGTTGGAGAGAGCAGTTGTTGAAGACTGTGGTGCAGAGAAACTGTTACAGAGAGCAGTGTTTGGAGACTGCGGTGCAGGACTGATACTGATAGCAGAGGTTAGAGAATGGGGTGCATTGGGGCTGTTAAAGAGAGCAGAGGTTGGAGACTTGGGTGCAGAAGGCCTGTTACAGAGAGCAGAGTTTAAAGACTGGGGTGCAGAAGGCTTCTTACAAAGAGCAGAGGCTGGAGACTGACGTGCAGAAGAACTGTTACAGAGAGCAGAGGTTGGAGACTGGGGTGCAGAAGGACTGTTGCAGAGTGCAGTGTTTTTACACTGGGGTGCAAAGGACTGTGGCAGAGAGCAGAGTTTGGAGACTGGGGTTCAGAAGGACTGTTACAGAGAGCAGAGGTTGAAGCCTGGCGTGCAGAACAACAAATACAGAAAGCAGAGTTTGGAGACTGGGGTTTAGAAAGACTGATCCAGAAAGAAGAGGTTAGAGATGGTGTGCACATGGACCCTTAAAGAGAACAGATGTTGGAGACTGATTTACAGAAGGACTGTTACAGAGAGCAGAGGTTGGGGACTGGGGTGCAGAATAAGTGTTGTAGAGAAAAGAGGTGGGAGACTCTAGTGAAGAAGGACCATTACAGATAGCATAGATTGGAGACTGGGCTTCATAAGGATCTCACAGAGAGCAGAGTTTGGACCCTGAGGTGCAGAAGGACTATTGCAGAGAGCAGAGGTTGGAGTCTGAAGTGCAGAAGGACTGTTACAGAGAGCAGAGTTTGGAGACTTCGGTGGAAAAAGACTGTTGCAGAGAGCAGATTTTAGAGACTGGGGTGAGAAATGACTGTTGCAGAGAGCAGAGGTTGAAGACTGGGGTGCAGAAGGACTGTTGCAGAGAGCAGAGGTTGCAGAGTGAAGTGCAGAAGGACTGTTACAGAGAGCAGAGGTTGGAGACTTGAGTGCAGAAGGACCTTTACAGAGAACAGTGGTTGAAGACTTTGGTACAGAAGAACTGTTGTAGAGAACGAGGTTCGATACTGGGGAGCCGAGTGACCATAGTAGAGAGCAAACTTTGGAGACTGGGGTGCCAAACGAATGTTTCAGAGAGCAGAGTTTGGAAACTGGAATTCAGAAGAATCTTACACAGAGGAAAGTTTGGAGATTGGGGTGCAGAAAGATTGTTGCAGAGAGCAGACGTTGGAGACTGGGGTGCAGGACGATCATTGCAGAGAGTAGATTATGGACACTGGGGTATACGAGGAGTGTTCTAGAGAGCAGATTTTGGAGACTGGGGTGCAGAAGGATTTTACAGAGAGCAGAGTTTGGAGACTGACGTGCAGAAGGACTGTTACAGAGAGCAGAGGTTGGAGACTGTGGTGCAGAAGGAATGTTAAAGAGAGCAGAGTTCATAAACTTGGGTCTAGAAGGCCTGTTGCACAGAGCAGAGGATGGAGTCTGGTGTGCAGAAGGCCTGTAAAAGAAAGCAGAGTTTAAAGACTGGGGTGCAGAAGGACTGTTACAGAAAGCAGAGTTTGGAGACTTCTTTTCAAAGGGATCATACAGAGAGCAGAGTTTGGAGACTGAGGTTCAGAAGGACTGTTACAGAGAGTAGATGTTGAAGACTGAGGTGTAGAAAGACCATTGCAGAGAGCAGAGGTTGGAGACTGAGGTGCAGAAGGACTGTTGCGGAGTGCAGAGGTTGGAAACTTGGTGTAGAAGGACTGTTGCAGAGAGCAGTGGTTGGAGATTAGGGTGCCGAAGGACTGTTGCAGAGAGCAGAATTTGAAGACTGTGGTGCAGGAGGACTGTACAGAGAGCAGAGGTTGGAGAAGTAAGTGCAGAAGGACTGATACAGAAAGCAGGGGTTGGAGACTGGTGTGCAGATGGACAGTTACAGAGAGAAGAGTTTGAAAACTGGAGTACAGAAGGACTGTTACAGAGAGAGGAGGTTGAAGACTGGGGTGCAGAAGGACTGATACAGAAAGCAGAGGTTGGAGACTGGTGTGCAGAAGTACCAATGCAGAGAGCACAGGTTAGAGACTGTGTTGCAAAAGGATCTTACTGAGAGCAAATGTTGGAAACTGAGGTGAAGAAGGACTGTTGCAGAGAGCACAGGTTGGAGATTGGGGTACAGCAGGATTGCTGCAGAGAACAGAGTTTGGAGTCTGGGGTGCAGAAGGACTGATACAGAATGCAGAGTTTGGAGACTGGGTTGCAGAAAGACCATTACAGAGAGCAGAGGTTTGAGACTACAGTACAGAAAGACTGTTACAGACAGCAGAGTTTTGAGAGTGGGGTGTAGTAGTACTGTTACAGAGAGAAGAGGTTGGAGTATGGGGTGCAGAATAAGTGTTGTAGAGAACAGAGTTTGGAGACTCGGGTGCAGAAGGACCATTGTAGAAAGCAGAGGTTGGAGAATGGGTTTCAGAAGGATCTTACAGAGAGCAGAGGTTGGACACTGAGGTGCAGAAAGACTGTTGCGGAGAGCAGAGGTTGGAGTCTTAGGTGCAGTGGTAAACCTTCAGAGAGCAGAGGTTGGAGATTGGGGTTCAGAAAAACTGATACAGAAAGCAAAGTTTGTAGACTGGGGAGCAGATGGATCATTACAGAGAGCAGAGTTTGAAGACTGCAGTACAGAAGGACTGTTACAGAGAGCAGAGGTTGGAGACTGGGGTGGAGAAGGACTGTTGCAGAGAGCAGAGGTTGGAGACTGGGGTGCAGAAGGACTGTTGCAGAGATCAAGGATGAAGACTGCGGTGCAGAAGGACTGTTGCAGAGAGCAGAGGTTGCAGAGTGAGTTGCAGAAGGACTTTTTCAGAGAGCAGAGTTTGAAGACTGTGTTTCAGAAGAACAGATACAGAAAGCAGAGGTTGGAGACTGGGGTGAAGAAGGACCCTTACAGAGAATAAAGGTTGAAGGCTCTTGTACAGAAGAACTGTTGTAGAGAACAGAGATTGGATACTGGGGTGCAGAGGGACCATTGCAGAAAGCAAAGTTTTGAGATTGGGGTGCAGAAGAAATGTTACAGAGAGAAGAGTTTGGAAACTGAGGTGCAGAAGAATCTTACAGAGAGAAGAGTTTGGAAACTGGGGTGCAGAGAGACCGTTGCAGAGAGCAGAGTTTGGAAACTGAGGTGCATAAGGACTGTTGCAGACCGCAGATATTGGAGACTTGGGTGTAGAAGGACTGTTGCAGAGAGCAGAGGTTGGAGATTGGGGTGAGAAAAACTGTTGCAGAGAGCAGAATTTAGAGACTGAGGTGCAGAAGGACTGTTACAGAGAGCAGAGATTGGAGACTTGATTGGAAAAGGACTGATACAGAAAGAAGAGGATTGAGACTGGGGTGCAGAAGGAATGTTACAGAGAGAAGAGTTTGGAAACTGGGGTGCAGAAGGATCTTACAGAGAGAAGAGTTTGGAAACTGGGGTGGAGAAGGACTCTTGCAGAGAGCACAACTTGGAGACTTGAGTGCAGAAGGATCATTGCAGAGAGCAGAGTGTGGAGACTGGGGTGCCGAAGAACTTTTACAGAGAGCAGAGGTTGGAGATTTGGATGCAGAAGGCCTGTTACCGGGAGCAGAGTTTGGAGACTGGTTTTCATAAGGAACTTACACAGAGCAGAGGTTGGAGACTGAAGTGCAGAAGGACTGTTACAGAGAGTAGATGTAGAAGACTGAGGTGCGGAGAGACCATTGCAGAGAGCAGAGTTTGGAGACTGAGGTGCAGAAAGACTGTTGCAGAAAGCAGATGTTAGAGACTTGGGTGTAGAAAGACCTTTTCAGAAAGCAGAGGTTGCAGATTGGGATTCAGAAGAACTGTTGCAGAGTGGAGAATTTGGAGACTGAGGTGCAGAAAGACTGCTACAGAGAGCAGAGGTTGGAGACTTGAGTGCAGAAGCACTGATACAGAAAGCAGAGGTTTGAGACAGGGGTGCAGAATTACCGTTACTGAGAGAAGTGTTTGGAAACTGTAGTTCAGAAAGACTTTTACAGAGAGAAGAGGTTAGAGACTGGGGTGTAGAAGAACTGTTGCAGAGATCAGATGTTGGAGACTGGGGTGCAGAAGGACTGTTGCAGAGAGGAGGTTGGAGATTGGGGTGTACGATACCTGTTGCAAAGAGCAGAGGTTGGAGAGTGGGGTGCAGAATGACTGTTGCAGAGAGCAGACGTTGGAGACTGGGATGCAGAAGGATACTTTCAGAGAGAAGGGGTTGGAGACTGGGGTTTAGAATGACTGTTGCAGAGAGAAGATGTTGGAGACTGGGGTGCAGAAGAACTTTTGCAGAGAGCAGAGGTTGGAGACTGAGGTGCAGAAGGACTTTTGCAGAGAGCAGTGGTTGGAGTCTGAGGTGCAGAAGAATCATTGCAGAGAGAAGAAGTTGGAGACTTGGGTGCATTAGGCCTCTTACAGAGCGCAGAGTTTGTAGACTGGGGTGCAGAAGACCTGTTACAGAGAGCAGAGTTTGGAGATTGGTGTTCACAAGGATTATTACAGATAGCAGAGGTTGGAGACTGAGGTGCAGAAGGATTGTAACAGAGAGCAAAGTTTGGAGACTGAAGTGCAGAAAGACTCTTACAGAGAGCAAAGGTTGGAGACTGTGGTGCAGAAGGATAATTTCAGAGAGCAGAAGATCGAGACTGAGGGGCAGAAGGATCATTGCAGAGAGCAAAGATTTCCGACTGTGTTGTAGAAAGATCGTTACAGAGAGCAGAGTTTGGAGACTGGGGTGCAGAAGGACAGTTACAGAGAGCACAGATGGAGACTGGGGTTCAGAAGAAATGTTGCAGAGAGCATGAGCTGGAGACTGGGGTCAGAAGGACTTATACTGAGAAAGAGGTTGGAGACTGGGGTTCAGAAGAACTAATACAGAAAGCTGACGTTGGAGACTGGGGGTGCAGAAAGACGGTTACAGAGAGCAGAGGTTGGATACTGGGGTGCAGAAGGACTGATGCAGAGGACAGAGTTTGGAGACTGGAGTGCAGACTGATCGTTTAAGAGAGCAGAGGTTGAAGACTCAGGTGCAGAAGGATTGTTACAGAGAGCAGAGGTAGGATACTTGTGTGCAAAAGGACTGATACAGAGAGCATAGGTTGGAGAATGGGGTTCAGAAGGCCTGTTACAGAGAGCAGCAGTTGGAGGCTGAGGTGCTGAAGGGTCTTTACAGAGAGCAGAGTTTGGAGACTGAGGTGCATAAGGACAGTTACAGAGAGCACAGATGGAGACTGGGGTGCAAAAGATATTTTGCAGAGAGCAGAAGTTGGAGACTGCGGTATAGAACGACTGTTACAGAGAGCAGAGGTTGGAGACTTGGGTGCAGAAGGACTGATGCAGAGAAGAGAGGTTTGAGACTGGGGTGCATAAGGCCTGTTACAGTGTGCAGAGTTTGGATAGTGGGGTGCAGAAGGCCTGTTAGAGAGAGCAGATTTGGAGACTGGGTTGCAGAAGCACTGTTAGAGATAGTACAGTTTCGAGACAGGGTTGCAGAAGGATCTTACAGAGAGCATTTTGGAGACTGAGGTTCAGAAGGACTGTTACAGAGAGCAAAGTTTAAAAACTGAGGTGAAGAAAGATTGTTGCAGAGAGCAGAGGTTTCAGACTGAGGTGTAGAAAGACTGTAGCAGAGAGCAGATATTGGATCCTGGAGTGCAGAATGAATGTTACAGAGAGCAGAGTTTGGTGACTGGGGTGCAGAAGGATCATTGCAGAGAGCACAGGTTGGATACTGGGGTGCAGAAGGCCTGTTACAGAGAGTAGAATTTAGAGACTAGGGTGCAGAAGGACTTTCAAAGAGCGTAGAGTTTGAAGACTTAGGAGCAGAAGGACTGTTGTAGCGAGAAGAGGTTGGAGACTGAGGTCAAGAAGGATTGTTACAGAGATTAGTTGGTGAAGACTGGGGAGCAGAAGGAGTGTTACAGAGAGCAGAGTTTGGAAATTGGGGTGTCGAAGAACTGTTACCGAGAGCAGAGGTTGGAGACTGGGGTGCAGAAGGACTGTCACAGAGAGCGGAGGTTGGAGACTGAGGTATATAAGGATCGTTTCAGAGAGCAGAGGTTGCAGACTGGGTTGCAGAAGGACCGTTACAGATTGCAGAACTTCGAGACTGAGGTGGAGAAAAACTTTTACAGAGAGGAGAGTTTGGAGACTGGGGTTCAAAAGGATCCTTACATAGAGCAGATGATGGAGACTGGGGTGCAGAAAGAATTTTACATAGTGAAGTGTTCGGAGATTGGGGTTCAGAAGAACTGTTACAGAGAGCAGAGATTGGAGACAGGGGTGCAGAAGGCCTGTTACAGGGAACAGAGTTTAGAGACTGAGGTGAAGAAAAATTTTTACAGAGAGCAGAGTTTGGACACTGTTGTGCAGAAGCACTGTTACAGAGAGCAGATCTTCGAGACTGGGGTGCAGAAGGACTGTTGCAGAGAGCAGAGGTTGGAGACTGGTAAAGAAGTATCATTGCAGAGAGCAGAGGTTGAAGACTGAGGTGTAGAAGGATCACTACAGAAAGCAGAGGTTGGAGACTGGGGTGCAGCAGGACAGTTGCAGAGAGCACTGGTTGGAGACAGGGGTGCAGAAGAAATGTTGCTGAGAGAAGAGGTTTGAGACTGGGGTGAAGAAGGACTGTAGCAGAGAGAAGAGTTTGCAGACTTAGGTGCAGATAGACCGTTACAGAGAGCAGATGTTGAAGACTGGGGTGCAGAAGGACTGTTACAGAGAGCATACGTTGGAGACTGAGGTGCAGAAGGATTGTTACAGAGAGCAGAGGTTGGATACTGGGGTGCAGTAGGACTGTTACAGAGAGCAGAGGTTGGAGACTGGGATGCAAAAGGATCATACAGAGAGCAGAATCTGTAGACTGGGGTGCAGAAGGACTGTTGCAGAGAGCAGAGTTTAGAGTCTGAAGTCCAGAAGGATACTTGCAGAGAGAAGTGGTTAGAGACTGGGTTGCGGATGGACTGTTACAGAAAGCAGAGGTTGGCAATTGGGGAGCAGATGGACCGTTACAAAGAGTAGAGCTTGGAGAATGCGATACAAAAGGACTGTTATAGGGAGAAGAGATTGGAGACTGGGTAGAAGAAGGATCGTTGCAGAGAGCAGATGAAGGAGACTGGGGTGCAGAAGGACTGTCACAGAAAGCAGAGGTTGGAGACTGAGTGTCAGAAGGATCCTTACAGAGAGAAGAGATTGAAAACTGAGGTGCAGAAGGATCATTTCAGAGAGCAAATGTAGGAGTCTGGGGTCAGATAGACAGTTATAAAGAGCAAAGTTTAGAGACTGAGGTGCAGAAAAAATGTTGCAGAGTGCAGAGGTTGGAGACTGGGTTGGAGAAGGACTGTTTCAGAGAGCAGCGGATGGAGACTGAGGTGCGGAAGGACTGATATGGAAAGCAGGCATTGGAGACTAGGGTGCAAAAGGACTGTTACATAGAGCAGAGGTTGGAGAGTGTGGTACAGAAGGATTGTTACAGAGAGTACAGGTTGGAGACTTGGGTACAGAAAGACTTTTGCAGAGAGCAGAGGATGAAGACTGAGGTAAAGAAGGATCGTTGCAGAGAGAAGATGTTGGAGACTGGGTTGCAGAACGCCTGTTATAGAGTGTAAAGTTTGAAGAGTGGGGTGCCGAAGGTCTGTTACAGAGAGCAGAGTTGTGATACTGGGGTGCAGAAGGACTGTTACATATAGCACAGTTTCGAGAATGGTTTGCAGAAGGATCTTACAGAGAGCATTTTGGAGTCTGAGGTACAGAAGGTCTGTTACAGAGAGCAAAGTTTGGAAACTGGGGTGCAGAAGGATTGTTCTAGATAGCAGAGTTTTCAGACTGAGGTGCAAAAGGACTGTAGCAGAGAGCAGATATTGCATCCTGGGGTGCAGAATGACTGTTACAGAGAGCAGAGTTTGGAGACTGGGGTGCAGAAGGATCGTTGCAGAGAGCACAGGTTGGATACTGGGGTGCAGAAGGACTGTTGCAGAGAGCAGAGGTTGGAGACTGAGATGCAGAAGGATCGTTGCAGAGAGAAGAGTTTGAAGACTGGGGTGCAGAAGGACTGTTACAGAGAGTAGAGGTTCGAGATTGGGGTGCAGAAGAATTGTTACAGAGAGCAATGTTTGGAGACTGGGGTGCAGAAAGCCTGTTACAGAGAGCACAGTTTGGAGACTGAAGTGCAGAAGGAGTGTTAAAGAGAGTAGAGGTTGGAGACTGAGGTGCAGAAGCATTGGTACAGAGAGGAGAGGGGGGTGCAGAAGGAATGTTGTAGTGAGCAGAGATTGAGACTTCGGTACAGAAGTACTGTTACAAAGAGAAGAAGCTGGAGACTGGGGTGCTGAAGGAATGTCACAGAGAGCAGAGTTTGGAAACTGGGGTGCAGAATGATCTTACAAAGAGCAGAGGCTGGAGTCTGGGGTCAGAAAGACTGTTGCAGAGAACAGACGTTGGAGACTGAGGTGCAGAAGGATCGTTGCAGAGAGCAGAGGTTGAAGACTGGGGTATAGAAGGACTGTTGCAGAGAATAGAGGTTGGAGTCTGGGGTGCAGAAAGACTGTTGCAGAGAACAGAGGTAGGAGACTGGGGTGCAGAAGGACTGTTACAGATAGCACAGTTTCGAGACTGGGTTGCAGAAGGATCTTACAGAGAGCATTTTGGAGACTGAGGTTCAGGAGGTCTGTTACAGAGAGGTTGGAAACTGGGGTGCAGAAGAATTGTTGCAGAGAGAAGCATTTTCAGACTGAGGTGTGGAAAAACTGTTGCACAGAGTAGATATTGGATCCTGAGATGCAGAAGAACTGTTACAGAGATCAGAGTATGGAGACTGGGGTGCAGAAGGATCAATGCAGAGAGCAGAGGTTGGAGATTTGGGTGAGAAAGGCCTGTTAAAGAGAGAAGAGTTATAAGACTGTGGTGCAGAACACCTGTTACAGAGATCAGAGTTTGGAGACTGGGGTGCAGAAGGATCTTACAGAGAGCAGAGTTTGGCGACTGATGTCCAGATGGATTGTTACAAAGATCAGAGGGTGGAGACTGGAGTGCAGAAGGAGTGTTACAGAGAGCAGAGTTTTGAGATTAGGGTGCAAAAGAACTGTTACCGAGATCAGAGGGTAGAGACTGGGGTGCAGAGGACTTTTGCAGAGAGCAGAGTTTGGAGACTGAGATGGAGAAAAACTGTTTCAGAGAGCAGAGTTTGGAGACTGGGTAGCAGAAGGACTAATACACAAAGTAGAGGTTGGAGACTGGGATGTAGAAGGACCTTTACATAGAGCAGAGTTTGGAGACTGCTGTACAGAAGGGCTGTTACAGGGTGGAGAGGTTCGAAATTGAGGTACTAAAGGATCGTTGCAGAGAGCGGATGTTGTAGACTAGTGTGCAGAATGATCTTACTGTGAGCATAGTTTGGAGACTGAGCTGCATAAGGACTGTTACAGAGAGCAGAGGATGAAGACTGGGATGCAGAAAGATCGTTGCCGAGATCAGAGGCTGGAGACTTAGGTGCAGAATGATTGTTGAGGAGAGCAGAGGTTGGAGACTGTGGTGGAGAACGATACTTACAGAGAGCAGAGTTTGGAGACTGGGGTGCAAAAGGACAGTTACAGAGAGCACAGGGTGGAGACTGGGGTGCAGAAGAAATGATGTAGAGAGTAGAGGTTTGAGACTAGGGTGCAGAAGGACTGATACAGAGAGCAGATTTTGTAGACTGAGGTGTAGAAGCACCGATGCAGAGAGCTGAGGTTGAAGATTTAGGTTCAGACGATTGTTACATAGAGCAGAGTTTGGATACTGGGGTGCATATGGACTGTTACAAAGAGCAGAGGTTGGAGACTGAGGTGCAGAAGGATCTTACAGAGAGCAGAGGTTAGAATCTGGGGTGCAGAAAGACTGTTGCAGAGAGTAGAGGTGGGAAACTGAGATGCAGAAAGATCGTTGCAGAGAGAAGAGGTTGGAGACTGGAGTGCAGAAAGCCTGTTACAGAGAGGAGAGTTTGGAAACTGGAGTGCAGAAGGCCTTTTACAGAGAGAAGTGGTTGGAGACTGGGGTGCAGAAATACTGTTACTGATAGCACAGTTCGGAGACTGGGGTACAGAAAGATTGTTGCAGAGAGCAGAGGTTTCAGACTGAGGTGCAGAAAAACTGCTACAGAAAGCATAAGTTGGAGTCTGAGGTGCAGAAGGACTATTACAGAAAGAAGAGTTTGGCAATTGGGGTGCAGAAGGACCGTTACAGACAGAAGAGGTTTTAGACTGCGGTACAGAAGGACTGTTACAGAGAGCAGAGTTTGGAAACTGGGGTGCAGAAGGACCATTGCAGAGAGCAGAGGATGGAGCCTTGGGAGAAGAAGGATCATTGCAGAGAGCAGATATTGGAGACTGGGGTGCAGAAGGACTGTTCCAGAGAGCAGAGTTTGGAGAAGGAGGTGCAGGAGGATCGTTACCGAGATCAGAGGTTGGAGACTGAGGTGCAGAAGGACTTTTACAGAGAGCAGAGCTTGGAGACTGGGATGCAGAAGGATTCTTACAGAGAGCAGAGGATGGAGACTCGGGTGCATAAGGAGTGTTACAGAGAGCAGAGTTTGGAGATTCTGGTTCAGAAGAACTGTTAAAGAGAGCAGAGTTTTTAGACTGGTTTTCAGAAGGATTGTTACAGAGTGCAGAGCTTTGATTCGGGTGCAGCAGGACTGTTACAGATAGTAGAGCTTGGAGACTTGTGTGCAGAAGAACTGTTACAGAGAGCAGAGGTTGGAGACTGCGGTGCAGAAGGCCTGTTACAGAGAGCATTGGTTGGAGACTGAGGTTTAGAAGGATTTTTACAGTGAGCAGAGGTTGGATACTGAGGTGCAGAAGGACTGTTAAAAAGAGCACAAGTTTAATACTGAGTTGCAGAAAGATTGTTACAGAGAGCAGAGGTTAGAGACTTAGGTGCAGAAGGAGTGTTCCAGAGAGCAGAGTTTTATGCTTAGGGTGCAGAAGTATTATTGCAGAGAGCAGAGGTTGGAGACTGAGGTGCAGAAGGACTGTTACAGAGAGCAGAGGTTTTAGACTGGGGTGAAAAATAACTGATACTGAAAGTAGAGTTTGGAGACTGGGGTGCAGAAGGACTGTTACTGAGAGCAGAGTGTGTAGCCTGTGTTGCAGAAAGACAGCTGCAGAGAACAGAGGTTGGATACTGGGGTGCACAAGGGCCGTTGCAGAGTGATGAGGTTGGAGACTGAGGTGCAGAATGACTGTTACAGAGAGCAAAGCTTGGAGAACGGTGTGCAGAAGGATCTCACAAAGAGCAGACTTTGGAGACTGGGATGCAGAAGGATTGTTGCAGAGAGCAGAGGTAGGAGACTGGGGTATAGAAGGACTTTTGCAGAGAGAAGAGGTTGGAGACTGTGGTGCAGAAGGCCTGTTACAGAGAGCAGAGTTTAAAGACTGGGTTGTAGAAAACCTGGTACAGATAGCAGATGTTGGAGACTGGGGTGCAGAAGGATTGTTACTGATGGCACGGTTTGGAGACTGTTGTTTAGAAAAATTTTTGCAGAGAGCAGAAGTTTCAGACTGAGGCTTAGAAGGACTGTTACAGAGAGCAGAGGTTGGAAATTTGGGTGCAGAAAGACCGTTATAGAGAGAAGAGGTTGAAGACTTCCCTACAGAAGGACTGTTACAGAGAGCAGATTTTGGAGACTGGGGTGCAGAAGGACCGTTGCAGAGATCAGATGTGAGAGACTGGGGTGCAGAAGAACTATTACAGAGAGAAGACGTTGGAGACAGAGGTGTAGAAGGATTGTTACAGGGAGCAGATTTGGAAACTGGGGTGCAGAAAAAAATTAAAGAGAGCAAAGGATGGAGACTGAGGTGCAGAAAGACTTTTACAGACAGCAGAGGTTGGAGACTTAGGTGCAGAAAGATCGTTGCAGAGAGAAGAGTTTGGAGACTGGGGTGCAGAAGGACTATTACAGAAAGAAGATGTTGGCAATTGGGGAGCATATGGAAAGTTACAAAGAAAGGAGTTTGGAGACTGAGATACAAAAGGACTTTTACAGAGAGAAGAGTTTGGAGACTGGGTAGAAGAAGGATCGTTGCAGAGAGCAGATGTTGGAGACTGGGGTGCAGAAGGCCTATTACATAGAGCAGAGTTTGAAGACTGGGGTGCAGAGAGCCTGTTACAGAGAGCAGAGTTTGGAGACTGAGGTGCAGAAGACTATTACAGAGAGCAGTGTTTGTAGAATGGGTTGCAGAAGTACCTTACAGAGAGCGGAGGTTTGAGACTGAGGTGCAGAAGGACTTTTACAGAGAGTAGAGGGTGGAGACTGGGGTGCAGAAAGAGTGTTACAGAGAGCAGAGTTCGGAGATTGGGGTGCAGAAGAACTGTTACTCGAGCAGAGGTTGGAGACAGGGGTGAAAAAGGACTGTTTCAGAGAGCAGAGTTTGGAGACTGAGGTGCAGAAAGACTGTTACAGAGAGAAGATTTTGGAAACTGGGATGTAGAAGGACCGTAGCAGAGAGGAGAGTTTGGAGCCTGGGGAGAAGAAGGATCATCGCAGAGTGCAGATGTTGGAGACTGGGGTTCAGAAGGAGTATTAAAGAGAGCAGAGTTTTGAGACTGAGGTGCAGAAATATCATTTCTGAGTGCAGAGGTTTGAGACTGGGGTGCAGAAGGAGTGTTACAGATTGCAGAACTTGGAGACTGAGGTGCAGAAGGACTTTTACTGAGAGGAGAGGTTGGAGACTGGGGTGCAAAAGGTTTATTACAGAGAGCAGAGGATGGAGACTGGGGTGCAGAAGGATCGTTGGAGAGAGCAGAGGTTGGAGAATGAGTTACAGAAGGATCACTACAGAGAGCAGAGTTTGGAGACTTGGGTGCAGCAGGACAGTTACAGAGAGCACAGGTTTGAGACTTGGGTGCAGAAAAAATGTTGCAGAGAGCAGAGGTTGGAGACTGGGGTGCAGAAGTACTGTAGCAGATAGAAGAGGTTGTAGACTAGGGTGCAGAAGGAGTATTGCAGAGAGCAGTTGTTGGAGACTGGGATGCAGAAGGATCAAGGCAGAGAGCAGAGGTTTGAGACTGCGCTTTAGAAGGACTGTTGCAGAGAGCAGATGTTGGAGACTGAGGTGCAGAAGGACTGTTGCAGAGAGAAGAGGTTGGAGACTGGGGTGCAGTAGGATTGATACAGAGAGCAGAGGTTGGAGACAGGGTTTAAAAAGTACCATTGCAGAGATCAGAGTTTGGGAACTGAGGTGAAGAAGGACTCTTGCAGGGACCAGAATTTGAGACAGCGGTGCAGAAGGACTATTGCAGATAGCAGAGGTTGGAGACGGAGATGCAGAAGGACTGTAACAGAAAGTAGAGGTTGGAGACTGAGGTACAGAAAGATTGTTATTGAGAGCAGAGGTTTGAGACTGGGGTGCAGAAGGATTGTTGCAGAGAGCAGAAGTTGGAGACTGAGGTGCAGAAGGACTGTTACAGACAGCAGAGTTTGGAGACTGGGGTGCAGAAGGACTGATACAGAAAGCAGAAGTTGGAGACTGGGGTGCAGAAGGACCATTATAGAGAGCAGAGGTTGGAGATTGAAGTACAGAAGGACTTTTACAGAGAGCAGAGGTTGGAGACTGGGGTGGAGAAGGACTGTTTCAGAGAGTAGATGTTGGAGACTGGGGTGCAGAAGAACTGTTGCAGAGAGCAGAAGTTGGAGACTGTGGTGCAGAAGGATTGTTGCAGAGAGCAGAGGTTTGAGACTGCAGTGCTGAAGGACTCTTGCAGACACCAGAGGTTGGAGAATGGGGTGCAGAAAACCGTGGCAGAGAGTAGAGGTTGGAGACTGCGGTGCAGAAGGATTGTTAAAGAGAGCAGAGGTTGGATACTGGGGAGAAGAAGGAGTGTTACAGAGAGCAGAGTTTGGAGACTGGTGACCAGAAGGAATGTTACAGAGAGCAGAGTTTGGAAACTGGGGTGCAGAAGGATCTTACAGAGAGCAGAGTTTGGATACGGGGGTGCAGAAGGACTGTTACAGAGAGAAGAGGTTGGAGACTGAGGTGCAGAATTACTGTTACAGAAAGCAGAGTTTGGATACTGGGGTGCACAAGGATTGTTGCAAAGAGAAGAGTTTTCAGACTCAGGTAAAGAAGGACTGGTGCAGAGAGCAGATGTTGGAGACTGGGTGCAGAAGAATCGTTGCAAAAAGCAGAGGTTGGAGACTGGGGTGAAGAAGGATTTTGACGGAGAGCAGAGGTTTGAGACTGGGGTGCAGAAAGACCATTGCAGAGATCAGAGTTTGGAAACTGAGGTTAAGAAGGATTGTTTCAGAGAACAGATTTTGGAGACTGTGGTGCAGAAGGACTGTTGCAGAGAGCAGAGGTTGGAGAGTGGGGTTTAGAAGGACTGTTGCTGAGAGCAAATTTTGGAGACTGGGGTGCAGAAGGACTGTTACAAAGAGCATAGTTTGGAGACAAAGTTGCAGAACCATCTTACAGAGAGCAGAGTTTTTAGACTGAGGTGCAGAAAGACTGTTTAGAGTGCAGACGTTAAAGATTGGGTTGCAGAAAGACGGGTGCAGAGAAGAGATGTTTGAGGCTAGAGTGCAGAAGGACTCTTACAGAGAGCAGAGGTTGGAGACTGAGGTGCAGAAGGATAGTTTCAGAGAGTAGAGTTTAGAGACAGAGGTGTAGAAAGACTGTTGTAGAGAGCAGATGTTGGAACCTGGGATGTAAGGATCTTACAGAGAGAAAAGTTTGTAGACTGGGGTGCAGAAGGATCGTTGAAGAGAGTAGATTATGGAGTATAGAAGGTCTGTTCTAGAGAGCAGAGGTTTGAGACTGGGGTGCAGAAGGACTGTTGCAGAGAGCAGTTGTTGGAGAATGGGGTGCAGAAGGACTGTTGCAGAGTGCAGTGTTTTTAGACTGGGGTGCAGAGGACTGTGGCAGAGAGCAGAGATTGGAGACTGGGGTGTAGAAGGACTGTTACAGAGAGCAGAGGTTGAAGCCTGGCTTGCAGAACTATGGATACAGAAAGCAGAGTTTGGAGACTGGGGTTCAGAAAGACTGATACAGAAAGCAGAGGTTGGAGATTGTGTGCACATGGACCCTTAAAGAGAACCAGAGGTTGGAGACTGATTTACAGAAGGACTGTTACAGAGAGCAGAGTTTGGAGACTGGGGTGCAGAATAAGTGTTTTGGAGATCAGAGGTGGGAGACTCTAGTGCAGAAGGACCATCACAGATAGTATAGGTTGGAGACTGGGTTTCATAAAAAATCTCATAGAGAGCAGAGTTTGGACCCTGAGGTGAAGAAGGACTGTTGCAGAGAGCAGATTTTTAGAGAATGGGTGAGAAATGACTGTTGCAGAGAGCAGAGGTTGAAGACTGGTGTGCAGAAGGACTATTGCAGAGAGCAGAGGTTGCAGAGTAAAGTGCAGAAGGACTTTTACAGAGAGCAGAGGTTGGAGACTTGAGTGCAGGAGGACCCTTACAGAGATCAGAGATTGAAGACTTCGGTACAGAAGAACTGTTGTAGAGAACAAGGTTGGAGACTGGGGTTTCCGAGGGACCATAGCAGAGAGCAAACTTTGGAAACTGGGGGTGCCGAAGGAATGTTACAGAGAGCAGAGTTTGGAAACTGGAATTCGGAAGAATCTTACAAAGAGGAAAGTTCGGAGATTGGGGTGCAGAACGATTGTTGCAGAGAGCAGACGTTAGAGACTGGGGTGCAGGATGATCGTTGCACAGAGTAGATCATGGAGACTGGGGTTTACGAGGAGTGTTCTAGAGAGCAGAGGTTGGAGACTGGGGTGCAGAAAGACTGTTCCAGAGAGCAGTTGTTAAAGACTGATGTGAGAAAAACAGGTAAAAACAGCAGTGTTTGGAGACAGGGGTGCAGGACTTATACTGAGAGCAGATTTTGGAGACTGGGGTGAAGAAGGATCTTACAGAGAGCAGAGTTTGGAGACTGACGTGCAGAAGGACTGTTACAGAGAGCAGAGGTTGGAGACTGTGGTGCAGAAGGACTGTTAAAGGGAGCAGAGTTCAGAAACTTGGGTGCAGAAGGCCTGTTACAGAGAGCAGAAGATGGAGACTGGTGTGCAGAAGGCCTGTTACAGAGAGCAGAGTTTAAAGACTGGGGTGCAGAAGGACTGTTACAGAAAGCAGATTTTGGACACTTTTTTTCAAAAGGATTATACAGAGAGCAGAGGTTGGAGACTGAGGTGCAGAAGGACTGTTACAGATAGTAGATGTTGAAGAATGAGTTGTAGAAAGACCATTGCAGAGAGCAGAGGTTGGAGACTGAGGTGCAGAAGGACTGTTGCGGAGTGCAGAGGTTGGAAACTTGGGTGTAAAAGGACTGTTGCAGAGAGCAGCAGTTGAAGATTGGGTTGCCCAAGGACTGTTTCAGAGAGGATAATTTGAGGACTGAGGTGCAGGAGGACTGTACAGAGAGCAGACGTTGGAGTAGTAACTGCAAAAGGACTGATACAGAAAGCAGGGGTTGGAGACTGGTGTGCAGAAAGGACATTTACAGAGAGAAGAGTTTGGAAACTAGAGTACAGAAGACTGTTACAGAGAGCAGAGGTTGAAGACTGGGGTGGAGAAGGACTGTTGCAGAGATCAGATGTTTAAACTGGGGTGCAGAAGACTGTTGCATAGAGGAGGTTGAAGACTGGGGTGCAGAAGAACTGTTGCAGATAGTAGGGGTTGGAGACTGGGGTGCAGAAGAACTGTTGCGGAGAGAAGACGTTAGAGATTGGGGTGGAGAAAAACTTTTCTGAGAGAACTGGTTAGAGACTTGAGTTGCAGAAGTACTGATCCAGAAAGACGAGATTGGAGACTGGGGTTCAGAAGGACTGCTGTAGAGAGCAGATGTTGAGAACTGGGGTGGAGAAAGACTGTTGCAGAGAGAAGCATTTGGAGATTAAGGTGCCACAGGACTGTTGCAGAGAGCAGAGGTTGAAGACTGAAGTAAAGAAGGACTGTTACAGAGAGCAGAGGTTGGAGACTGGTGTGCAGAAGTACCAATGCAGAGAGCACAGGTTAGAGACTGTGTTGCAAAAGGATCTTACTGAGAGCAAGTGTTGGAAACTGAGGTGAAGAAGGACTGTTGCAGAGAGCAGAGGTTGGAGATTGGGGTACAGCAGGATTGCTGCAGAGAACAGAGTTTGGAGTCTGAGGTGCAGAAGGACTGATACAGAATGCAGAGTTTGGAGACTGGGTTGCAGAAAGACCATTACAGAGAGCAGAGGTTTGAGACTACAGTACAGAAGGACTGTTACAGAGAGCAGAATTTTGAGAGTGGGGTGTAGAAGTACTGTTACAGAGAGAAAGGGTTGGAGTATGGGGTTGCAGAATAAGTGTTGTAGAGAACAGAGTTTGAAGTCTCGGGTGCAGAAGAACCATTGTAGAAAGCAGAGGTTGGAGGAATGGGTTTCAGAAAGATCTTACAGAGAGCAGAGGTTGAACACTGAGGTGCAGAAGCACTGTTGCAGAGAGCAGAGGTTTGAGATTTGGGCGCAGAAAGACTTTTGCGGAGAGCAGAGGTTGGAGTCTTAGGTGCAGTAGGAAACCTTCAGAGAGCAGAGGTTGGAGACTGGGGTTCAGAACACTGATACAGAAAGCAGAGTTTGTAGACTGGGGAGCAGAAGGGATCGTAACAGAGAGAAGAGTTGGAGACTGCAGTACAGAAGGACTGTTACAGAGAGCAGAGTTTGGAGACTGGGGTGGAGAAAAAGTGTGGGAAGAGAGCAGATTTTGGAGACTGGGGTGCAGAAGGACTGTTGCAGAGATCAAGGTTGAAGATTGGGGTTCAGAAGGACTTTTGCAGAGAGCAGAGTTTGCAGAGTGAGTTGCAAAAGGACTTTTTCAGAGAGCAGAGTTTGAAGACTGTGTTGCAGAAGAACAGATACAGAAAGCAGAGGTTGGAGACTGGGGTGGAAGAAGGGACCCTTACAGAGAATAAAGGTTGAAGTCTCTTGTACAGAAGAACTGTTGTAGAGAACAGAGTTTGGAGACTGGGGTGCAGAGGGACCATTGCAGAGAGCAGAGATTGGAGACTTAGGTGCATAAGGACTGTTGCAGAGAGCAGATATTGGAGACTTGGCTGTAGAAGGACTGTTGCAGAGAGCAGAGGTTGGAGATTGGGGTGAAGAAAAACTATTGCAGAGAGCAGAATTTGGAGACTGAGTTGCAGAAAGACTGTTACAGAGAGCAGAGGTTGAAGACTTGATTGCAGAAGGACTGATACAGAAAGAAGAGGTTTGAGACTGGTGTGCAGAAGGAATGTTACAGAGGGAAGAGTTTGGAAACTTGAGTGCAGAAGGATCTTACAGAGAGAAGAGTTTGGAAAACTGGGGTGGAGGAGGACTGTTGCAGAGAGCACAGTTTGGAGACTTGAGTGCAGAAGGATTGTTGCAGTGAGCAGAGTGTGGAGACTGGGGTGCCGAAGAACTGTTATAGAGAGCAGAGGTTGGAGACTTGGGTGCAGAAAGCGTGTTACAGAGAGCAGAGTTTGGGAGACTGGTTTTCATAAGGAACTTACACAGACCAGAGGTTTGGAAACTGAAGTGCAGAAGGACTGTTACAGAGAGTAGATGTAGAAGACTGAGGTGCAGAGAGACCGTTGCAAAGAGCAGAGTTTGGAGACTGAGGTGCAGAAGGACTGTTGCAGAGAGCAGATGTTGGAGACTTGGGTGTAGAAAGAGTGTTGCAGAGAGCAGAGTTTGCAGATTGGGATTCAGAAGAACTGTTGTAGAGAGCAGAATTTGCAGACTGAGGTGCAGTAAGACTGCTACAGAGAGCAGAGGTTGTAGACTTGAGTGCAGAAGCACTGATACAGAAAGCAGATGTTTGAGACAGGGGTGCAGAATTACTGTTACTGAGAGAAGTGGAAACTGCAGTACAGAAAGACTTTTACAGAGAGAAGAGGTTGGAGACTGGGGTGAAGAAGAACTGTTGCAGAGATCAGATGTTGGAGACTGGGGTGCAGAAGGACTGTTGCAGAGGAGTTGAGGTTGGAGATTTGGGTGTAGAAGAACTGTTGCAGAGAGCAGAGGTTGGAGACTGGGGTGCAGAAGTACCGTTTCTGAGAGTAGAGTTTGGAGACTGGGGTGCAGTAGTTCCGTTGCTGAGAGTAGAGTTTGGAGACTTGAGTGCAGAAGGACTGTTGCAGAGAGTAGAGGTTGGAGATTTGGGTGTAGAAGAACTGTTACACAGAGCAGAGTTTGAAGACTGGGGTGTAGAAGGACTGTTGCAGAGAGCAGAGTTTAGAGACTGGGGTGCAGAAGGACTGTTACGGAGAGCAGATGTTTGAGACTGAGATTCAGAAGGACTGTTACAGAGATTAGAGGTTGGAGACTTGAGTGCTGAATGACTTATACAGAAAGCAGAGGTTGGAGACTTGGGTCCCGAATGAACCTTAAAGAGAGCAGAGGTTGGAGACTGCAGTATAGAAGGACTATTACAGAGAGCAGAAGTTGGAGACTAGGGTAGAGAAGGACTGTTGCAGAGAGCAGAGTTTGGAGACTGAGGTGCAGAGAAACTGTTACAGAGAGCAGAATTTGGAGACTGTGGTGCAGAAGAACTGATACAGAAAGAAGAGGTTGGAAACTGGGGTGCAGAAGGACTTTTGCAGAGAGAAGAGGTTAGAGACTTGGGTGGAGAAGGAATGTTTCAGAGAGCAGAGTTTGGATACTGGGGTGCAAAGATCTTACATAGAGCAGAAGTTAGAGACTGTGGTACAGAAAGATTGTTACAGAGAGCAGAGGTTGGAGACTGGGGTGAAGAAGGACTGTGACAGAGATCAGAGTTTGGAGACTGGAGTGCAGCAGGATCTTTCAGAGAGCAGAGTTTGGACACTGGGGTGCAGACGAACTGTTGCACAGAGCAGAGGTTGAAGACTGGGGGTGCAGATATTGTAGACCGAGGTGCAGCAAGACTCTTAAAAAGAGCAGAGGTTGGAGACTGGGGTGCAGAAGGATCGTTGCAGACAGCAGAGTTTCCAGACTGAGCGCAGAAGGACTGTTGCAGAGAGATGTTGGAGACTTGGGTGCAGAAGGACTGTTGAAGAGTGAAGATGTTGGAGACTTGGATGCAGAAGGATCATTGCAGAGATAAGAGGTGGCCACTGGTGTGCAGAAGGACTGTTAAACAGAGCAGAGGTTGGAGACTTGGATGAAGGAGGACTGTTCAGGTAGCAGGTGTTGGAGACTTGGGTGAAGAAAAACTTTTGCAGAGAGCAGAATTTGGAGACTGAGGTGCAGAAGGTCTGTTGCAGATAGCAGAGGTTGGAGACTGGTGTGCAGAAGGAATGTCACAGAGAGTCGAGTTTGGAAACTGGGTTGCAGAAGGATCTTATAGAGACCAGAGGTTGCAGACTGTGGTGCAGAAGGACTGATGCAGAGAGCAAACTTTGGAGACTGGGGTGCAGAAGGACTGATGCAGAGAGCAAACTTTGGAGACTGGGTGCAGAAGGATCATTGCAGAGAGTAGAGGTTGGAGACTTGGGTGTAGAAGGACTGTTGGAGAGAACAGAGGTCAGAGACTGGGTTTCAGAAGCACTGTTGAAGAGAACTGAGGTTGGAGACTGAGGTGCAGAAGGACTGTTAAAGAGAGCAGAGGTTGGAAATTGGGGTGCAGAAGAACTGATACAGAAAGCAGACTGTGGAGACTACAGTGCAGAAGGACCGTTAAAGAGAGAAGGGGTTGGAGACTTGGGTGCAGAATAACTTTTGTAGAGAACAGAGGTTGGAGATTGAGGTGCAGAAAGACCATTGCAGAAAGCAGAGTTTGGAGACTGGGTTTCAAAAAGATCTTAAAGAGTGCAGAGGTTGAAGTCTGAGGTGCAGAAGGAAAGTTACAGAGCACGGGGGCTTGAGACTCTGGTTCAAAAAAACTGATACAGAAAGCAGAGTTTGGAGACTGGGGTGCAGAAGGACCGTTATAGAGAGCAGAGGTTGGAGACTGCAGTACAGAAGGACTGTTGCAGAGAGCAGATTTTGGAGACTGGGATGCAGAAGGAGTGTTGCAGAGATCAAGGTTGAAGACTGGGGTGCAGAAGGACTGTTGCAGAGAGAAGAGGTTGCAGAGTGAGGTGCAGAAAAACTATAACACAGAGCTGAGTTTGGAGAATGTAGTGCAGAAGGACTGATAGAGAAAGGAGAGATTGGAGACTGGGGTGAAGAAGGAACCTTACAGAGAACAGAGTTAGAAGACTGTAGTACAGAAGAACTGTTGTGGGAAACAGAGTTTGGAGACTGGGGTGCAGAAGGACAGCCACAGAAAGCAGAGTTTGGAGTCTGGGGTGCAAGAGGACAGTTACAGAGAGCAGAGGTTGGAGACTGCAGTACAGAGAGACTGTTACACAGAGCATAGTTTGGAGAGTGGGGTGCAGAAGGACAGTTAAGGAGAGCACAGTTTTGAGACTGGGGTGAAGAAGAAATTTTGCAGAGAGCAGAGGTTGGAGACTGGGGTGCAGATGGACTTTTGCAGAGAGCAGAGTTTGGAGACTGAGGTGCAGAAGGACAGTTGCAGAGAGCAGAGTTTGGAGAATGTGGAACAGAAGAACTGTTACAGAGAGTAGAGTTTTGAAACTGGGGTGCAGAAGAACTGTTGCAGAGAGAAGTTGTTGAAGACTGAGGTGTAGAAAAACTGTTACACAGAGCAGTGTTTGGAGACTGGGGTGCAGAAAAACTGATTCTGAGAGCAGAGTTTGGAGACTGGGGGCCAGAACGATCTTACAGAGAGAAAATTTTGGAGACTGGGGTGTAGAAGAATTGTTGCAGAGTGTAGATTATGGAGACTGGTGTATAAAAGGACTGTTCTAGAGAGCAGAGTTTGGAGACTGGGGTGCAGAAGGACTGTTGCCGAGAGCAGTTGTTGAAGAATGA
>NW_027524505.1:0-31424 GCF_052094955.1 Ictidomys tridecemlineatus
GGTCCTTATGTACCACAGTCTCCAACCTCTGCTCTCTGTAAGTTCCTTCTGAAACCCAGTCTCCAACCTCTTATTTTGAATCAGTCTTTCTGAATCCCAGTCTCCAACCTCTGTTCTCTGTATCTATCTTTCTGCACTCAGTCTCCAACCTCTGCTTTCTGCAACAGTCCTTCTGCACACGAGTCTCCAAACTCTGCTCTCTGTAACAGTCCTTCTATACCGCAGTCTCCAACCTCTGCTCTCTGTAACGGTCCCTTCTGCACCAGAGTCTTAAACCTCTGCTTTCTGTATCAGTCCTTGTGCAACACGGTTTCCAAACTCTGGTCTCTGTAACAGTCCTTCTGCACCTCTGTCTCCAACCTCTGAACTCTGCAACCTTATTTCTGCACCCAATTCTCTAACCTCTGCTCTTTGTAACAGTTCTTCTGCACCCCATTCTCTAACCTCTACTCTCTGAAACAGTGCTTCTGCACTTCAGTCTGGAAACTGTGCTGTCTGCAACGATCCTTCTGCACCCCAGTCTCCATCCTCTGTTCTCTGCAACAGTCCTTCTACTCCCAGTCTCCAACCTCTGCTCTCTGTAAAAGTTCTCCTGCACCACAGACTCCAACCTCTGCTCTCTTTAACAGTCCTTATGAACCGCAGTCTCCAACCTCTGCTCTCTGTAAGGGTCCTTCTGCAACCCAGTCTCCAACCTGTGATTTTTGAAATAAGTCCTTCTGAATACCAGTCTCCAACCTCTGCTCTCTGTATCTATCTTTCTGCACTCAGTCTCCAACCTGTGCTTTCTGCAACAGTCTTTCTGCACACCAGTCTCCAACCTCTGCTCTCTGTAACAGTCCTTCTATACCGCTGTCTCCAACCTCTGCTCTCTGTAACGGTCCTTCTGCACCAGAGTCTCAAACCTCTGCTTTCTGTATCAGTCCTTGTGCAACACGGTTTTCAAACTCTGGTCTCTGTAACAGTCCTTCTGCACCTCTGTCTCCAACCTCTGAACTCTGCAACCTTAATTCATAACCCCATTCTCTAACCTCTGCTCTTTGTGACAGTTCTTCTGCACCCCATTCTCTAACCTCTGCTTTCTGCAACAGTCCTTCTGAACGACAGTCTCCAACTTCTGCTCTCTGTAACGGTCCTTCTGCACCCCAGACTCAACCTCTACTTTCTGTATCAGTAATTCTGCACCCCAGTCTCCAAACTTTGCTCTCTGTAACATTCTTTCTGCACCTCAGTCTCCAACCTCTACTCTCTGCTACAGTTCTTCTGCACCACAGTATCCAAACTCTGCTCTCTGCAACAGTTCTTCTGCACACCAGTATCCATCATCTGCACTCTGAAACACTTCTTCTCCACCCCAGGCTCCAACCTCTTCTCTGTGTAACAGTCCTTCTTTATTGCAGTTTCCAAAGTCTGCTCTCTATAAGGGTCGTTCTGCACCCCAGTCTCCAACCTATTCTTTCTTTATCAGTCCTTCTGCACCCCAGTCTCCAACATCTGCTCTCTGCAACAGTCTTTCTGCACTCCAGTCTCCAACATCTGCTCTCTGTAATAGTTCTTCTGTACCTCAGTCTGAACACTCTGCTCTCTCCAACAACTGTTCTGCATCCCAGTCTCCTACCTCTGCTCTCTGTAACAGTCCTTCTGCACCTCAGTCTCCAAACTCTGCTCTCTGTAAGATCCTTCTGCAACCCAGTCTTTAAACTCTGCACTCTGTAACAGTCCTTCTGCAATACAATCTCCAAACACTGCTCTCTGTAACAGGCCTTCTGCACCCCAGTCTTCAACCGCTTCTCTCTGCAACGATTCTTCTCCACCCCAGTCTCAAGATTCTGCTCTCTGCAACAGTCCTTTTCACCATAATCTCCTAACTCTGCTCTCTGTAAGATCCATCTGAACCCCAGTCTCCAAACTCTGCTCTCTGTAACAGTCTTTCAGCACCCCAGTCTCCAATCTCTGCTCTCTGTAACAGTCCTTCTGCACCTCAGTCTCCAACCTCTGCTCTGTGTAACAGTCCTTCCGCACCCCATTCTTCAACATTTGCTTTCTGGAACAGTCGTTCTGCACCCCAGTCTCAAAACTCTGCTCTTTGCAACGATCCTTCTGGACCCTAGTCTCCAACGTCTGCTCTCTGCAACAGTCCTTCTGCAACACAGTCTCCAACCTCTTCTCTTTGTAAGATCTTTCTGCACTCCAGTTTCCAAACTCTGTTCTCTGTAACATTCCTTCCCCACCAAGTCTCCAAACTCTGTCGTCTGCAACAGTCCTTCTGCTACCCAGTTTCCAAGATCTGCTCTCTATAACAGTCCTTCTGTACCGCAGTATCCAAACTCTGCTGTTTTTAACGGTCCTTCTACATCCCAGTCTCCAACCTCTGCTTTCTGAATCAGTCTTTCTGAACCCTAGTCTCCAACCTCTGTTCTCTGTATCTATCCTTCTGCACCTCAGTCTCCAACCTGTGCTCTATGTAAGAGTCTTTCTGCACCCCAGTCTCCAACCTCTGCTCTCGGTAACAGTCCTATACCACAGTCTCCAACCTCTGCTCTCTTTAACGGTCCTTCTGCACCCCAATTTCCAAACTCTGCTTCCTGTAACAGTCCTTCTGCACCTGAGTCTCCAAACTCTGCTCTGTGTAACAGTCCTTCTACACCTCAGTCTCCAACCTCTGCTCTCTGTAACAGTCCTTCTGCACCTCAGTCGCCAACCTCTGCTCTCTGTAAGATCCTTCAGCAACCCAGTCTCCAAACTCTGCTCTCTATAACAGTCCTTCTGCACCCGAGTTTCCAATATCTCCTTTCTGTAATAGGCCTTCTGCATGCAAGTCTCCAAACTCTGCTCTCTGTAGCAGGCCTTCTGCACCCCAGTCTCCAACCTCTGCTCTCAGCAATTATCCTACTGCACCCCAGTCTCCAACCTCTCATCTTTGCAACAGTTCTTCTGCACCTCAGTCTCAAACTTCTACTCTCTGTAACATTCTTCTTCACCCGTATCTCCAAGTCTCCTCCTTGCAAGAATCAATCTGCACCACAGTCTCCAACCTCTGCTCTATGTAACAGGACTTGTGCACCTAAGTATCCAACCTCTGCTCTATGTGACAGTCCTTCTGCACCCCATTCTCCAAACACTGCTCTCTGCAAAAGTCCTTCTGTACTGAAGTCTCCAACCTCTGCTCTCTGTAACGGTCTTTCTGCACCCCAGACTCCAACCTCTGCTTTCTGTATCAGTCCTTCTGGACCCAAGTATCCAACTTCTGCTCTTTCTAAGAGTTTTTCTGCACCTCAGTCTCCAATCTCTGCTCTCTGCAACAGTCCTTCTGCACTCCAGTCTCCAACCTCTGCTCTCTGCAACAGAGTTTCTGCACCCCAGTGTCCAACCTCTGCTCTCTGGAATGATCCTCTGGACCCTAGTCTCCAAAATCTACTCTCTGCAACAGTCCTTCTGCACCACAATCTCCAACCTCTGCTCTCTCTAAGATCTTTCTGCACTCCAGTTTACAAAATCTTCTCTCTCTAACATTCCTTCTCCATCACATTCTCTAACCTCTGCTTTCTGCGAGGGTCCTGGGCACCCCAGTCTCCAACCTCTGTCCTCTGTAACAGTCCATCTGAACCCCAGTATCCAACCTCTGCTCTCTGTAACAGTCCTTCTGTACTGCAGTCTCCAAACTCTGCTCTCTGTAACAGGCCTTCTGCATCCCAGTCTCCAAACCCTTCCCTCTGTAACGATCCTTCTGCACCACAGTGTCAAACCTCTGCTCCTTGCAACAGTCCTTCTGCACTCCAGTATCCAACCTCTGCTCTCTGCAACAGTCCTTCTGCACCCCAGTTTCAAACCTCTGCTCTCTGCAACAGTCTTTTTCCACCCCAGTCTCCAAACTCTCCTCTCTGCAACGATCTTTCTGGACCCGAGTCTCCAACCTCTACCCTTTGTAACAATCCTTCTGCACCACAGTCTCCAAATTCTGCTCTCTGTAAGATCTTTCTGCACTCCAGTTTCCAAACTCTGCTCTGTGTAACATTCCTTCTCCAACACATTCTTTAACCTCTGCCTTCAGCAAGTGTCCTGCGGCACCCCAGTACTCAACCTCTGTATTCTGCAGCAGTCATTGTGCTCCCCAGTCTCCAACCTCTTCCCTCTGTAAGGGTATTTCATCACCTCAGTCTCAAAACTCTGCTTTCTGTATCAGTCCTTTTGAACCTCAGTCTCAAACCTCTGCTCTCTGTATCTATCCTTCTACACTTCAGTCTCCAACCTGTGCTCTCTGTAACATTCCTTCTGCACCCCAGTCTCTAACCTCTGCTCTCCGTAACAGTTTTTCTATACTGCAGTCTTCAACCTCCGGTCTCTGTAACGGTCCTTCTGCACCCCAATTTTCAACCTCTGCATGCTCTAACAGTCCTTCTGCACCTCAGTTTCCAAACTCTGCTCTCTGTAACAGTGCTTTTACACCTCAGTCTCCAACCTCTGTTCTCTGTAACAGTCCTCCTGAACCTCAGTCTGACACCTCTGCTCTCTGCACAAAACTTCTGCAACCGAGTCTCCAAACACTGCTTACTGTAACAGTCCACCTGCACCTCAGTCTCCAACCTCTGCTCTCTATAAGAACCTTCAGCAACCCAGTCTCCAAACTCTGCTCTCTATAACTGTCCTTCTGCACCCCAGTATCCCACCTCTCCTCTCTGTAACAGGCCTTCTGCAGGACAGTCTCCAAACTCTTCTCTGTATAGCAGGCCTTCTGCACCCCAGTCTAAAAAACCTACTCTCTGCAACGATTCTTCTGCACCTCAGTCTCCAACCTCGGCTCTTTGCAACGATTCTTCTCCACCCCAGTCTCCAACATGTGGTCTCTGCAACAGTCAATTTGAACCCCAGTCGCCTAACTCTGCTCTCTGTAAGATCCATCTGAACCCCATTCTCAAAACTCTACTCTGTGTAACAGTCCTTCTGCACCCCTGTCTCCAAACTCTGCTCTTTGTAACAGTCCTTCTGCAACTCAGTCTCCAACCTCAGCTCTGTGTAACAGTCTTTCTGCACTTCAGTTTCTAAAATCTGCCTTCTTGAACGATTCTTCTGGAACCCAGTCTCCAATGTCTGCTCTCTGTAGCAGGCATCCTGCACCCCAGTCTCCAACCTCTGCTCTCTGCAACGATCTTTATGCACCCCAGTCTCCAACCTCCGCTCTCTGCAATGATCCTACTGCACCCCAGTCTCCAACTTCTGATCTCTGCAACAGTCCTTCTGCAACTCAGTCTCCAACTTCTGCTCTCTGTAAGATCCTTCTGAACCCCTGTCTCAAGCTCAGCTTATTTCAACGATCCTTCTACACCCCAGGGTCCAAACTCTACTCTATGTAACAGTATTTTGCTCCTCAGTCTCCAACCTCTGCTCTCTGCAACAGTCATTCGTCACCCCAGTCTCCAACCTCTGCTCCCTGCAACAGTCCTTCTTCACCCCAGTCTCCAACCTCTGCTCCCTGCAACAGTCCTTCTGCACCCCAGTCCCCAAACTCTGCTCTCTGTAGGATCCTTCTAAAACCCAGTCACAAACCTCTGCTCTCTGTATCTATCCTTCTGCACCTCAGTCTCCAAAGTCTGCTCTCTGTAAAAGTCTATCTGCACCTCAGTCTGACACCTCTGCTCTCTGCACGATCCTTCTGCACCCCAGTCTCCAAGCACTGCTCTCTGTAACAGTCTACCTGCACCTCAGTCTTCAACCTCTGCTCTCTGTAAGATCCTTCTGGAACTCAGTCTCCAAACTCTGCTCTCTGTAGCAGGCATTCTGCACGCCAGTCTCCAACCTCTGCTCTCTGCAACGATCCTTCTGAAACCCAGTCTCCAACCTCTGCTCTCTGCAATGATCCTACTGCACCCCAGTCTCCAACCTCTGATCTCTGAAACAGTCCTTCTACAACTCAGTCTCCAAATTCTGCTCTCTGTAAGATCCTTCTGCACCCCTGACTTCAAGCTCTGATTATTGCAACGATCCTTCTGCACCCCAGTGTCCAACCTATGCTCTATGTAACAAAATTTTGCACCTCAGTCTCCAACCTCTACTCTCTGCAACAGTCCTTCTGCACCCCAGTTTCCAACTTATGCTCTCTCTAATGCAGTCTCCGCATTGCAGTCTCCAACATCTGCTCTCTGCAACATTCCTTCTGCAGCCCAGTCTCCATCCTCTGCTCTCTGCAACAGTCCTTCTGCACCCCAGTCTCCAACCTCTGCTCTCTGTAAGATCTTTCTGCACTCCAGTTTCCAAACTCTGCTCTTTCTAACATTCCTTCTCTACCCTAGTCACCAACCTCGGCTTTCTGCAAGGGTCCTGCAGCAACCCAGTTTCTAAAAACTGTCCTCTGCAACAGTCCTTCTGCTCCCCAGTCTCCAATATCTTCTCTCTGTAACAGTCCTTCTGTACCGCATTCTCCAAACTCTGCTCTCTGGAACGGTCCTTCTGCACCCCAGTCTCCAAAGTCTGCTTTCTGTATCAGTCCTTCTGAACCCCAGTCTCCAACCTCTGCTCTCTGTGTCTGTCCTTCTTCACCTCAGTCTCCAACCTGTGCTTTCTGTAACAGTCCTTCTGAACCCAAGTATCCCACCTCTGCTCTTTGTAACAGTCCGTTTATACCGTAGTCTCCAATCTCTGCTCCCTGTAACGGTCCTTCTGCACTCCAATTTACAACCTCTGCTTTCTGTTACAGTCCTTCTGCACCTCAGTCTGAAACCTCTGCTCTCCACGTTCCTTCTGCACCCCAGTCTCCAACCACTGCTCTCTGTAACAGTCCACCAGCACATTAGTCTCCAAACTCTGCTATCTGTAAGATCCTTCAGCAACCCAGTATTCAAAATCTGCTCTCCTTACCAGTCCTTCTGCACCCCAGTCTCTAACCTCTCCTCTCTGTAACAGGCCTTCTGCAGGCAAATCTCCAGCCTCTGCTCTATGCAACGATCATTCTGCACCCCATTCTTTAACCTCTGCTCTCTGCAATGATCCTACTGCAACCCAGTCTCCAACCTCTGATCTCTACAACAGTCTTTCTGCACCTCAGTCTCCAAATTCTGCTCTCTATAAGATCCTTCTGCACCACTCTCTCCAACCTCTGCTCTCTGTAACAGTCCTTCTGCACCCCAGTCTCCAACCTCTGCTCTCCGCAAGAGTTCTTCTGCAACCCAGTCTCCAAACTCTGCTCTCTGCAACAGTCCTTCGGCACCCTAGTTACCAACATCAGCTCTCTTTTACAATCCTTCTCCACCCCAGTCTCCAAACTCTGCCCTCTGTAACAGTCCTCCTGTACTGCAGAATCCATCCTCTGCTCTCTGTAATGGTCTTTCTGCACCCCAGACTCAAATCTCTGCTTTCTGTATCAGTCTTTCTGCACCTTAGTCTCCAAACTCTGCTCTCTATTACAGTCCTTCTGCACCCCAGTCTCTAAAGTCCGCTATCTGTAACATTCCTTCTGCACCCCAATCTCAAACCTCTGCTCTCTGTAAAAATCCTTCTGCACCTCAGTCTCCAAACTCTGTACTCTGCAACGTTACTTCTGCACCTCAGTCTCCCACAAGTATTCTCTGTAACAGTCTTTCTGCACCTGATTCTTTAACCTCTGCTCTCTGTAGGATCCTTTTCCAACCCAGTCTTCAAACTCTGCTCTCTGTAACAGTTTTTCTGCACACCAGTCTCCAACCTCTGCTCTCTGCACGGATCTTTCTTCACCCCAGTCTCAAACCTCTGCTCTCTGCAACAGTCCTTATGCACACCAGTCTCCAACATCTGCTCTCTTCAACAGTCCTTCAGCAACTTAGTCTAAAAACTCTTCTCTCTGCAAGGATCCTTCTGCACCTCAGTCTACTACCTCTGCTCTCTTTAAGACCCTTCGGAAACCCAGTCTCCAAACTCTGCTCTCTGTAACAGTCCTTCTGCAGAATAGTTTCCAACCTCTGCTCTGTGAAACAGGAAATTTACAACACAGTCTCTAAACTCTGCTCTCTGTAACAGGCCTTCAGAACCCCAGTCTCCAACCTCTTCTCTCTGCAATGATTGTTCTCCACCCCAGTCTCCAACCTCTGCTCTCAGGAACAGTCCTGCACCCTAGTCATCAAACTCTGCTCTCTGTAACATCCTTATGCACTCAGGTCTTCAACCTCTTCTCTCTGCAACAATTCTTGTCCATCACAGTCTCCAACACCTGCTCTCTGCAACAGTCCTTTTGCACTCCAGTCTCTAAACTCTGCTCTCTGTAAGATAGATCTGAACCCCAGTCTCCAAACTCTGCTCTCTGTAACAGTCCTTCTGCACACCAGTCTCCAAACTCTGATCTCTGTAACTGTCCTTCTGCACCTCAGTCTCCAAACTCTGCTCTCTGTAACAGTCCAGCTGCACCTCAGTCACTAAAGTCTGCTCTCTGCAACGATCCATCTGGACCCCAGTTTCCAAATTCTGCCCTTTGCAACAGTCCTTCTGCACCACAGTCTTCTAACTCTGCTCTCTGTAACAGTCCTTCTGCACCCCAGTCTCAAACCTCTGCTATTGGGAACAGTCCTATACCGCAGTCTTCAACCTCTGCTCTCTGCAACGATCTTTCTGCACCCCAGTCTCCAACCTCCGCTCTCTGCAATGATCCTACTGCATCCCAGTCTCCAACTTCTGATCTCTGCAACAGTCCTTCTGCAACTCAGTCTCCAACTTCTGCTCTCTGTAAGATCCTTCTGCACCCCTGTCTCAAGCTCAGCTTATTTCAACGATCCTTCTACACCCCAGGGTCCAAACTCTACTCTATGTAACAGTATTTTGCTCCTCAGTCCTTGTGAACCCCAGTCTTCAACATCTGCTTTGTGCAACGGTTATTCTGAACCTCAGTCTGAAAACTGTGTTCTCTGTAATCCTCCATCTGCAACCCAGTCTCAAACCTCTGATCTCTGTAACAGTCCTTCTGTACCTAAGTCTCCAATCTCTAGTCTATGAAACAATCCTTCTGTGCACAAGTCTCTAACATCTGCTCTCTTAAACAGTCCTTCTACACCACAGTCTCAAACCTCTGCTCTATGCAACAGTCCCTCTACACCCCAGTCTCTATACTCTGATCTCCCAAACGATCCTTCTGCACGTCAGTCTCCAAACTCTGTTCTCTACATCAGTTCTTCTGCACCCCAGTCTCAAAACTTGGCTCTCTGTAACAGTCTTTCTGTACCACAGTCTCCAACCTCTGTTCTCTGTAAGGGTTCTTATGCACCCCAGGATACAACTTCTTCTTTCTGTATCAGTCGTTTTGAACCACAGTCACCAAACTCTACCCTCTGTAACCGTCCTTCTGCAACTCAGTCTGCAACCTCTGCTCTCTGCAACAGTCCTTGTGCACCCCAGTCTCCATCCTCTACTCTCTGCAACAGTCCTTTTGACCCCCAGTCTCAAACATCTGTTCTCTGAAACAGTCATTCTCCACCCCAGTCTCCAACCTCTGCTCTCTGTAACAGTCCATCTGTACTGCATTCTCCAAACTCTGCTCTCCGTAAGGGTACTTCTGCACCCGAGTCTCCAACCTCTGCTTTCTGTATCAGTCTTTCTGCACCCCAGTCCCCAAACTTTGCTCTGTGTAACTGTATTTCTGCACCTTAGTCTCCAACCTCTGCTCTCTGTTACACTCTTTCTGGACCCAAATTTCCAAACTCTACTCTCTTCAACAGTCCTTCTACATTGCAGTCTAAAACCTCTGCTTTCTGCAACAGTCCTTCTGCACGCCAATCTCCAACCTCTACTCTCAGCAACAGTCTTTCTGAACCTCAGTCTTCAAACTCTGCTCTCTGAAACATTCCTTCTGCAACCCAGTATCAAACCATTGCTCTCTGAAAAAGTCCGTCTGCACCCCAATCTCCAACCTCTGCTCTCGGTAACGATCCGTCTGCACCTCAGTCTCGAACCTCCGCTCTCTGTAACAGTCCTTTTGCACCTCAGTCTCCAAACTCTTTTCTATGTAAGATCCTTCTGAAACCCAGTCTCCAAAGTCTCCTCTCTGTAACAGTCCTTCTGCAACCTATTCTTTAACCTCTACTCTCTGCAAAAGTCTTTCTGCACCTCAGTCTCCAACCTCTGCTTTCTGCAACAGTACTTCTGCAAACAAATCTCCGACATCTGCTCTCTGCAACATTCCTTCTGCACCCAAGTCTCCAAACTGTGCTCTCTTTAAAAGTTTTTCTGCACCCCAGTCTCCAAACACTTCTCTCTGTAATGATACTTCTGCACCCCAGTCTCGAACCTCTGCACTCAGCAACAGTCCTTATGCACCCAGGTCTCCAAATACTGCTCTCTACAACATTCCTTCTGCACCCCAGTCTCCAACTTATGCTTTCTGCAATGATCCTTCTGCACCTCATTCTCGAACCTCTGCTCTCTTCAAAGATCCTTCTGCACAGCAGTCTCCAACCTCTGTTTTCTGCAACACTTTTTGTGAACCCCAGTCTCCAACATCTTCTTCTGCAAAAGTTCATCTGTCCCTCAGTGTGAAAACTCTGCTCTCTGCAATAATCAATCTACACCCCAGTCTCCAAACTCTGATCTCTGTAACAGTCCTTCTGTACCTCAGACTCCAATCTCTGCTCTATGAAACACTCCTTCTGCACACAAGGCTCCAACATCTCCTCTCTGAAACAGTCGTTCTACACCCCTGACTCCAACCTCTGCTCTCTGCAACAGTCCATCTACACCCCAGTCTCTATACTCTTCTCACCCCAGCGATTCTTCTGCACCCCAGTCTCCAACGTCTGCTATCTGCAAGAGTCCTTCTGTACCTCAGTCTCCAACCTCATCTCTCTGTAAGAACCTACTAAAACCCAGTCTTAAAACTCTTCTCTGTGTAACAGTCCTTCTGCACCCCAATCTAAAACCACTGCTCTCTGTAACAGGCCTTGTGCACCACAGTCTCTAAACTCTTCTCACTGTAAAGGCCTTCTGCACCCTAGTCTTCAACCTCTACTCTCTGCAAGGATCCTTCTGCACCCCAGTCTCCAACCTCTATTCTCTGCAAGATCTTTCTGCACACCAGTCTCCAACCGTTGCTCACTTTAACAGTACTTCTGCAACCCAGTCTCAAAACTCTGCTCTCTGTAACAATAATTCTGCACCTCAGTCTCCAACCTCTGCTCTTTGCAACAGTCTTCTGCACCCTAGTCTCCAAACTCTGCTCTCTGTAACACTCCTTCTGTACCGGATTTTCCAACCTCTGCTATCTGTAACGGGCCTTCTGAACCCCAAGCTCCAACATCTGCTTTCTCTATCAGTCCTTCTGCACCTCAGTCTCCAAACTCTGCTTTCTGCAACAGTCCTTCTGCACCCAAGTCTTCAACCTCTACTCTCTGCAACATTCCTTCTGCACGCCAGTCTCCAAACTCTGCTCTCTGTAATGATCTTTCTGCACCCCAGTCTCAAACCTCTGCTCTCCGCAACTATCCTTCTGCACCTAAGTCTCCAAGCTCTGCTCTCTGCAAAGATCCTTTGGCACTGCAGTCTCAATCCTCTGCTTGCTGCAACAGTCCTTGTGAACTCCAGTCTCCAACATCTACTCTCTGCAACAGTTCTTCTGTACCTCAGTCCCCAACCTCTACTCTCTGTAACAGTCCTTCGGTACCTCAGTCTCCAATCTCTGCTCTATGCAACAGTCCTTCTGCACCCAAGTCTCCAACATCTGCTCTCTGAAACAGTCCTTTGACACCCAAGTCTCCAACCTCTGCTGTCTGTAACAGTCCTTCTACACCACAGTTTCCATACTCTGCTCGCCCAAACGATCCTTCTGCACCCCAGTCTCCAACGTCTGCTCTCTGCAACAGTTCTTCTACACTCCAGTCTCCAACCTCTGCTCTCTGCAACAGTCCTTCTCTACCCAGTCTCCATAATCTGCTCGACACAACGATCCGTCTGCACCCAAGTCTCCAAGCTCTGTTCTCTACATCAGTTCTTCTGCACCCCAGTCTCCAACCTCTTCTCTCGGTAGCAGTCCTTCTGTAGTGCTGTCTCCAACCTCTGTTCTCTGTAAGGGTCCTTATGCACCCCAGTATCCAACCTCTGATTTCTGTATAAGTCGTTTTGCACCACAGTCTCCAAACTCTGCCGTCTGTAAGAGTCCTTCTGCAACTCAGTCTGCAACCTCTGTTCTCTGCAACAGTTCTTGTGCACCCCAGTCTCCATCCTCTGCTCTCTGCAACATTCCTTCTGCACGCCAGTCTCCAACATCTGCTATCTGCAACGGTCATTCTCCACCCCAGTCTCCAAACTCTGCTCTCTGTAACAGTCCTTCTGTACTGCATTCTCAAAACTCTGCTCTCTGTAAGGATACTTCTGCACCCGAATCTCCAACCTCTGATTTCTGTATCAGTCCTGCACCCCAGTCTCCAGACTTTGCTCTCTGTAACAGTCCTTCTGAACCTCAGTCTCCAACCACTGCTCTCTGCAACAATCCTTCTGCACCCCAGTCTCCAACCACTGCTCTCTGCAACAATCCTTCTACACCCCAGTCTCCAACGTCTGCTTTTTACAACAGTCATTCTGCATCCCAGTCTCCAACCTCTGCTCTCTGTAAGATCCTTCTGCACCCCAGTCTTCAACCTCTGCTATCTTCAAAGATTTTTCAGCACCTGAGTCGCCAACCTCTGCTCTCTGTAATGGTCCTTCTGCAACCCAATCTCAAAACTCTGCATTCTGTATCAGTCCTTCTGCACCTCAGTGTCCAACCTCCGCTCTCTTTAACAGTCCTTCTGCACCTCAGTCTTCAAACTCTGATCTCTGCAATTGTCCTTCTGCAGGTAAGTCTTCTAACTCAACGCTCTGTAACAGTTATTCTGTATCTCATTCTCCAAACTCTACTCTCTGTAAAATCCTTTTGCAAACCAATCTCCAAACTCTGCTCTCTGTAACATTCTTTCTGCATCGCTTCTCCAAACTCTGCTCTCTGTAACAGGCTTTCCGCACCCCAGTCTTCAACATCTACCCTCTGGAACAGTCCATATGCACACAAGTCTCCAACCTCTGCTCTCTGCCTCAGTCATTATGCACCCCAGTCTTTAACATCTGCTCTCTACATTAGTCTTTCTGCACCTCAGTCTGAAAACTCTGCTCTCTGCCACGATCCTTCTGCATCCCAGTCTCCAACCTGTGTTCTCTGCAACAGTCTTTATGCACCGCAGTCTCCAAACTCTGCTCTCTGTAACAGTCCTTCTGTACCGCAGTCTCCAAACTCACTTCTCTGTAATGGTCCTTCTGCACCCCAGTCTCCAAACTCTGCTTTCTGTATCAGTCCTTCTGAACAACAGTCTCCAACCTCTCCTCTCTGTAACAGTCCTTCTGCACCTAAGTCTCCAACCTCTGCTCTATGCAACAGTCTTTCTGCAACCCAGTCTCCAACCTCTGCTGTCTGCAAGAATCATTCTGCACCCTAGTCTCCAACATCTGTTTTCTGTATTAGTCCTGGACCACAGTCTCTAAAATCTGCTCTCTGTAACAATCCTTCTGCACCTCAGTCTCCAACCTCTGCTCTCTGCAACAATCCTTCTGCACCCAAGTGTTCATCGTCTGCTCTCTGCCACAGTCCTCCTGCATCTCAGACTCCAACCTCTGCTCACGGTAAGATTCTTCTGCACCCCAGTCTCTAAACTCTGTTCTCTGCCTCAGTCCTTCTGCACCATAGTCTCCAACATCTACTCTCTGCAAAAGTTTATTTCCACCCCAGTCTCCAACCTCTGCTCTCTGTAACAGTCCTTCTGTACTGCAGTCTCCAAACACTGCTCTCTGTAAGGGTATTTTTAGACCCCAATCTCCTACCTCTCCTAACTGCAGCAGTCCTTCTACACCCCAGTCTAAAAATTCTGCTCTCTGCAACAGTCCTTCTGCACCCCAGTCTCAAACCTCTGCTCTCTTTATCAATCCTTCTGCACCTCAGTCTCCAAGCTCTGCTCTCTGCAAGGATCCTTCTGCAACTCAGTCTCCAAACTCTACTCTTTGTAACAGTGCTTCTGAACCTCAGTCTCCAACCTCTGCTCTCTGTAAGATCCTTCTACAACCCAATATCCAAACTCTGCTCTCTGTGACAGTCATCGTGAACCCCAGTCTCAAACTCTGCTCTCTGTAACAGGCTTTCTTCACCCTAGTCTCCAAACTCTGCTCTCTGTATCTGTCCTTATGGACCCCAGTCTCCAACCTCTGCTCTCTGCATCAATCCATCTGTACCCTGTCTCCAACCTATGCTCGCTGCAACAGTCCATGTGCACCCAGTCTTCAACATGTGCTCTCTGCAACAGATCTTCTGTACCTCGGTCTGAAAACTCTGCTCTCTGCAACAATCCTTTTGAACCCCAGTTTCCAAACTCTGCACTCTGTAACAGTCCTTCTGTACATCAGTCTCCAACCTCTGCTATCTGTAAGACCCATTTAAACCCAGTCTGCAAACTCTGCTCACTGAAACATTCCTTCTGCACCCCAGTCTCCAATATCTGCTCTCTGTAACAGGCCTTCTGCACCCCAGTCTCCAACCACTGCTCTCTGTAAGCGGCATTCTTCACCCCAGTCTCCAACAGCTACTCTCTGCAATGATGCTTGTGCACCCCAGTCTCCAACCTCTGCTCACTGCAACAGTCCTTCTGCACCCCAGTCTCCAACCTCTGCTCTGTGTAACATCCTTCTGCACACCAGTCTCCAAACTCTGCTCGCTGTAACATTCCTCTGGAACCCAGTCTCCAAACTCTGCTCTCTGTAACAATAATTCTGCACCTCAGTTTCCAAACTCTGCTCTCTGCAAAGGTTCTTCTGCACCCTAGTCTACAACGTGTGTTCTCTGCAACAGTCGTTCTGCACCCAAGTCTTTATCCTCTGCTCTCTCTAGTAGTCCTTCTGTACCGGGATCTCCAACCTCTGCTCTTTTTATCCGTCCTTCTGCACTCCAGTCTCCAACATCTCCTTTCTCAATAAGTCCTCCTGCACCCTCAAACCTATGCTCTCTGTAACAATCCTTTTGCACATTAGTCTTTATCCCTTGCTCTCAGCAATGGTCCTTATGCACCCCAGTCTCCAACTTCTGTTCTCTGCAACAGTCCTTCTGAACCATAGTCTGCATCATCTGCTCTCTGTAACAGTCCTTCTGTACTTCAGTCTCCAACCTCTGCTCTCTGTAACGTTTCTTCTGGACCCCAGTATCTCAACTCTGCTTTCGGTATCAGTCTTTCTGCACAGCAGTCTCCAACCTCTGCTCTCTGTAACATTCCTTCTGCACCTCAGTCTCCATAATCTACTCTCAGCAACAATCCTTCTGCACCCCAGTCTCCAACGTCTGCTCTGCAACAGTCTCTCTACAACCCAGTCTCCAACCTTTGCTCTCTGGAAGATCCTTCTGTACCCCAGTGTCCAAATTCTGCTCTCTATAATATTTCTTCTCCACGCCAATCTCCAAACTCTGCTTTCTGCAACGGTCCTGCTGCACCCCAGTCTCCAACCTCTGTACTCTGCAACACTCCTTATGCTCCCGAGTCTCCAAACTCTGCTCTCTGTAACAGTCCTTCTGTACTGCAGTCTCCAAACTCTGCTCTCTGTAAAGGTCCTTTTGCACGCCAGTCTCCAACCTCTGCTTTCTTTGTCCGTCCATCTGAACCTCAGTCTCCAACCTCTGCTCTCTGCAAAAGTCCTTCTGCAACCCATTCTCTAACTTATGCTCTCTGTAACAGTTTTTCTGAACAACAGTATCCAACATCTGCTCTCTGAAAAAGTCTGTTTGTACCCTAGTCTCCAACCTCTGCTCCCTGCAACAGTCCTTCTGTACTACAGTCTTCAACTTCTGCTCTCTGCAAAGAACCTTGTGCACCCCATTCTCCAACATCTGCTCTCTGCAAAAGTCCTTCTGAACCTCAGTCTGAAAATTTTGCTTTCTGCAACAATCCTTCTTCACCCCAGACTTCAACATCTGCTCTCTGTAACAGTCCTTCTGCACTTCAGTCTCTAACCTCTGCTCTCTGTAACAGTCGATCTACACCTCAGTCTGAAACCTCTTCTCTCTACACGGTCCATCTGAATCCCAGTCTCCAACCACTGCTCTCTGTAACAGTCCTGCTGCAGCTCAATCTCCAAACTATGCTCTCTGTAAGATACTTCTGCCACCCAGTCTCCTAACTTTGCTTTCTATAACAGTCCTTCTGCACCCCAGTCTTCAAAATCTGCTCTATTTAAAAGGCCTTCTGCACCCCAGTCTCCAAACTCTTCTCTCTGCAACAATCATTCTACACCTCAGTCTTCAACATCTGCTCTCTGTAAGTTCCTTCTGCAACCCAGTCTCTCAACTCTGCCCTCTCTAACAGTCCTTCTGCACCCCTTCTTAAAATTCTCCTCTCCATAACAGGCCTTCTGCACCCCAGTCTCCAATGTCTGTTCTCTATAACAAGAATTCTGCACCCCAGTCTCCAACCACTGCTCTCTGCAACAGTCCTTCTATGCCCCAGTCTCCAACCTGTTGTCTCTGCAACAGTGCTTCTGCACCTCAGTCTTAAAACGCTGTTCTCTGCTACGATCCTTTTGCACCTCAGTCTTCAACCTCTACTTTCTGTAACAGTCCTTCTGCACCTGGGTCCCCAACATCTGCTCTCTGTTACATCCTTCTTCAACCCAGTCTCCAAACTCTGTGATCTGTAACAGTCCTTCTGGAGCCCTTCTCCACACTCTGCTCTCCATAACAGGCCTTCTGCACCCCAGTCTCTAAACTCTGCTCTCTGGAACCATCTTTTTGCACCTCAGTCTCCAACCTATCTTCTCTGCAATGTTCCTTCTGCACCCCAGTCTCAAAATTCTACTCATGGCAACAGTCCTTCTTCACCCAAGTCTCCAGCTTCTGCTGTCTGCAACAGTCCTTCTACACCCCAGTCTTCAAACTCTGCTCTGTGTAACAGTCCTTCTGCACCCCAGTCTCCAACCTCTGCTCTCTGTAACAATCCTTCTGCACCCCAGTCTCCAACCTCTGCTCTCTGTAACAGTCCTTCTGCACCGTATTCTGAAAACTCTGCTCTCTGTTACAGTCTTTCTATACTGCAGTCTCAAACCTCTGCTCTCTGTAACGGTCCCTCTGTACCCCAATTTCCAACCTCTGTTTCTGTAACAGTCCTTCTGCACCTCAGACACGAAACTCTGCTCTCTGTAACAGTCCTGCTGCAACTCAGTCTACATCCTCTTCTCTCTGTTACAGTCCTTCTGCACCTCAGTATGAAACCTCTGCTCTCTGCACGATCCTTCTGCACCCCAGTCTCTAATCACTGCTCTCTGTAACATTCGTCCTGCACCACAGTCACCAACCACTGCTCTCTGTAAGATCCTTCTTCAACCCAGCCTCAAAACTCTGCTCTCTATAACAGTCCTTCTGCAACCCAGTCTCCAATATCTGCTCTCTGTAGCAGGCCTTATGCACCCCAGTCTCCAAACTCTGCTCTCTGAAACAGTCCTTCTGCACGCCAGTCTGCAACCTCTGCTCTCTGTATCGGTCCTTCTGCACCCCAGTCTCACACCTTTGCTTTCTTTATCATAATTTTTGACCCCAGTTTCCAAAACTTGCTCTGTATAACAATCCTTCTGCATCTCAGTCTCCAACCTCTGCTCTCTAAACAGTCCTTCTGCACCCCAGTCTCCAAACTTTTCTTTCTGCAACATTCCTTCTGCACCCCAGTCTCCAAACTGTGCTCTCTGTAACAGTCCTTCTGCACCGCAGTCTCCAACCTCTTCTCTCTGAAACGATCCTTCTGCAGCCCAGTCTCCACCTCTACTCTCTTCAAAGATTCTTCTGCAACTCAGTCTCCAACTTCTGCTCTCTTCATCCATCCTTCATCACCCCAGAATCCACCTCTGCTCTCTGTAACTGTTTTTCTGCACCTCAGTCTCCAACCTCTGCTCTCTGCAACCGTCCTTCTGCACCCCTGTCTCTAACATCTGCTCTCTGAAACGATCCTTATACACCCCAGTCTCCAAAATCTGCTCTCTGCAACAGTCCTTCTGAACCCCTTTCTCCAATGTCTCCTCTCCTGAACACTCCTTCTGCACCCCAGTCTCCAACCTCTGTTCTCTGTAAGGTCCTTCTGCACCGCAGTTTCCAAACTCTGCTCTCTGTAACATTCTTCTCCAACCCAGTCTACAACCTCTGCTTTCCTCAACGGTCCTGTTGCAACCCAGTCTACAACATCTGTTCTCTGCAACAGTCCTTCTTCATTCCAGTATCAAAACTCTGCTCTCTGTAACAGTCCTTCTGTACCGTAGTCTCCAACCTCTGCTTTCTCTGACGGTCCTTCTGCACCCGAGCCTCAAACCTCTGCTTTCTGTATAAGTCCTTCTGAACCACGGATTACACCCTCTGCTTTCTGTAACAGTCCTTCTGCACCTTTGTCTCCAACCTCTGAACTCTGCAACCTTACTTCTGCACCCCATTTTCTAACCTCTGCTCTCTGTAGCAGTACTTCTGTACCGTAGTCTCCAACCTCTTCTTTCTGTAATGGTTCTTCTGAACCCCAGTCTCAACCTCTGCTTTCTGTATCAGTAATTCTGCACCCCAGTCTCCAACCTTGGCTCTCTGTAACATTCTTTCTGCACCTAAGTCTCCAACCTCTGCTCTCTGTGATAGTTTTTCTGCACCCCAGTCTCCAAACTCTGCTCTCAGCAAAAGTCCTCCTGAACCCCAGTCTCCAACATCTGCACTCTGAAACAGTTCTTCTATAAACCATTCTCCAACCTCTGATCTCTGTCACAGTTTTCCTGTATGGCAGTCTCCGAACTTTTCTCTCTGCAATGGTCCTTCTGCACCCCAGTCTCCAACCTCTGCTTTCTGTATCAGACCTTCTGAGCCCCAGTCTCCAAACTCTGTTCTCTGTAAAAGTTATTCAGCACCTCAGTCTCCAAATTCTGCTCTCTTCAACAGTCCTCTGCACCCTAGTCTTCAACACCTGCACCCTGCAACAGTCCGTCTTCACCTCATTCTCCCACCTCTGCAATTTGCAACAGTCCTTCTGCACCCCAGTTTCCATCCTCTTCTCTCTTTAACAATCCTTCTGCACCTCTGTCTTCACCTCTACTCTTTGCAATGGTCTTTCTGTACCTGAGTCTCCAACCTCCACTCTCTGTAACAGTCCCTTCTGCACCTCAGTCTTCAACCTCTGCTCTCTGTATGATCCTTCTGAAAACCCAGTCTCCAAATGCTGCCCTCTGTAACACTCGGTTCTGCATCCTTTCACCAAACTCTGCTCTCTATAACAGGCCTTCTGCACCCCAGTCTCCAACCTCTGTTCTCTGTAACAGTTTTTCTGTACCCCAGTCTCAAACCTCTGCTCTCTGCAAAGATCCTTCTGCACCCCAGTCTCCAACCTCTGTAATCTCCAACAGTCCTTCTGCACCTCAGTCTGAAAACTCGGTTCTCTGCAACGATCTTTCTGCACCCCAGTCTCCAAACTCTGCTCTCTGTAACAGTCTTGTTACAACTCAGTCTCCAACCTCTGCTCTCAGTATGATCCTTCTGCAACCCTGTCTCCAAACTCTGCTCTCTGTAACAGTCCTTCTGCACCCCAGTCTACAACCTCTGCTCTCTGCCGCAGTAATTCTGCACCCCAGTATCCAACTTCTGTTTTCTGTAACAATCTTTCTGCACCTCAGTTTCCAAACTTGACCTCTGCAATGGTCCTATTGCACCCCAGTCTCTAGCCTCTGCTCTCTGCAACGATCCTTCTGCAACCCAGTCTCCAACATTTGCTCTCTGCAACAGTCCTTGTGTACATCAGTCTGAAAACTCTGATCTCTGCAAGGATCTTTGTGCACCACAGTCTCTAAACTCTGCTTTCTGTAACAGTCCTTCTGAAACTCAGTCTCCAACCTCTGCTTTCTGTAACAGTCCTTCTGAACCCCAGGTTTCAACCTCTGCTCACTGTAAGATCCTTCTTCACCCAGTTTCCAAACTCTGCTCTCTGTAACATACTTCTCCACCCCAGTCTCCAATCTCTGCTCTCTGCAACGGTCCTTCTGCTCGACAGTCTCCAACCTCTGGTCTCGGCAACAGTCCTTCTGCACCCCAGTATCCAAACTCTGCTCTGGGTATCATTTCTTCTGCACCTCAGTCTCCAACCTCTGCTTTATGTAAGATGTTTCTGCAACAAAGTCTCGAAACTCTGCTCTCTGTACAGTCGTTATGCACCCCAGTCTCAAACCTCTGCTCTGTGCAACAGTTCGTGTGCACCAATGTCTCCTACCTCTGCACTCTGAAAGATCCTTCTGCACTGCAGTCTCCAAACTCTGATCTCCGTAACAGTCCTTCTTCACCCCACTCTCCAACCTCTGCTCTCTGTAACAATCCTTCTGCACCTCAGTCTGAAACATCTGCTCTCTGCAACGGTCCTTCTGCACCCCATTCTCCAACCTCTGTGTCTGCAATAGTCTTTCAGCATGTCAGTCTCCACCTCTGCCTCCTGCAAATATCCTTCTGAACCTCAGTCTCCAACCATTGCTCTCGGTAACATTTTTTCTGCACCTCAGTCTCCAACCTCTGCTCTATGTTAGATAATTCTGCCGCACAGTCTCCAATCTCTGGTCTCTATAACAGTCCTTCTGCACCCCAGTCTCCAACCTCTGCTCCTGCATCAATTTTCTTCACCCCAGTCTCCAACTTCTGCTCTCTGCAACAGTTTTTCTGCACCCGAGTCTTTAACATCTAGTCTCTGAAATAGTCCTACTGCATCCCATTCTCCCACCTCTGCACTCTGCAACAGTCCTTCTGTACCCTGGTCTCCAAACTCTGCTCTCTGTAAAAGTCCTTCTGTACTGCAGTCTCCAACCTCTGCTTTCTGTAAGGTTCATTCTCGACCCAAGTCTCCAACCTCTGCTTTCTGTATCAGTCCTTCTGCACCCCTAGTCTTCCAACCTCTGCTCTCTGTAACAGTCTTCTGCATCTCAGTCTTTAAAATCTGCTCTCTGTAACAGTACTTCTGCACCCCAGTCTCCAAACTCTGCTCTCTGCAGCAGACCTTCTACACTCCAGTCTTAAATCACTTCTCTGTGTAACAGTCCTTCTGCAAACCCCAGTTTCCAATTTCTGCTCTCTGCAACGATCCTTCTGCTTTCCAGTCTACAACATCTGCTCTCTGCAACCTTCCTTCTGCACCCAAGTCTCCTACATCTTGCTCTCTGCAATGATCCTTCTGCACACCAGCCTCCAACCCTCTGCTCTCTGCAATAATCCTACTGCACCCCAGTCTCCAACCTCTGCTCTCCTGTAACAATCTTTCTTCACAGTAGTCTCCAAACTCTGCTCTACGTAATATTCTTCTGCAACCCAGTTTCCAATCTCTGCTCTCTGCAACGATCCCTCTGCATCCCAATCTCCAGCATCTGCTCTCTGCAGTCGTCTTCTGAACCCAAGTCTCCAACCTCTGCTCTCTGCAATAATCCTATCTCACCCCAGTCGCCAACCTTTGCTCTCAGTAACAATCCTTCTGCACCGCAGTCTCCAAACTCTGCTCTACGTAATATTCTTCTGCAACCCAGTCTCCAAACTCTGCTCTCTGTAACAGCCCCTTCTGCACCCAGTCTCCCAACATCTGCTCTCTGTAACAGCCTTCTGCACCCAAGTCTCCAAACTCTGCTCTCTGTATCAGTCTTTCTGCACCACAGGCTCCAAACTCTGCTATCTTTAACAGTCTTTCTGCATCTCAGTTCTTTAACATCTGCTCTCTATAACAGTCCTTCTGCACCCCAGTCTCCAAACTCTGCTCTCTGCAACAGTCTTTCTACACATTAGTCTCCAACCTGTGCTCTCTGTAACAGTCCTCCTGTATTGCAGTCTCTAAACTCTGCTGTCTGTAATGATCCTTCTAAACCTCAGACCCCAAACTCTGCTTTATGTATCAGTCCTTATGCACCCCAGTCTCCAACCTCTGCTATCTTCAACAGTCCTTCTAAACCTCAGTCTCCAAATTCTACTCTCTGCAAAAGTCCTTCTGCACCCATGTCTCCAAAACCTGCTCCCTGAAACAGTCTTTCTTCACCCCAGTTTCCAACCTCTGCTATCTGGACAGTTCTTCTGCATTCCAGTCTCCAAACTCTGCTCTCTGCAACAGTCTTTCTACACTCCAGTCTTCAAACCTCTGCTCTGTGTAATCAGTCCCTCTGCAAACCAGTTTCCCAATCTCTGCTCTCTGCAATGATCATTCTGCATCCCAGTCTCCAAAATTTGCTCTCTGCAACCATCCTTCTGCACCAAGTCTCCAACGCCTGCTCTCTGCACGATCCTTCTGCACCCCAATCTCCAACCACTGCTCTCTGTAACAGTTGTCCTGCACCTCATTCACCAACCTCTGCTCTCTGTAAGATTCTTCTGCAACCCAGCATCAAAACTCTGCTCTCTATAACAGTCCTTCTGCAAGCCAGTCTCCAAACTCTGCTCCCCTGTAGCAGGTTTTCTGCACCCCAGTCTCCAAACTCTGCTCTCAGGAACAGTCCTTCTGCATCACAGTCTCCCAACCTCTGCTCTCTTTAACGGTCCTTCTGCACCCCAGGGCTACCACCTAAGCTTTCTTTATCATAATTCTTCAAACAAATCTCCAACGTCTACTCTGTGTAACAGTACTTCTTCATCTCAGTCTCCAAACTCTGCTCTCTGCAACACTCCTTCTGCACCCCAGTCTCCAAACATTGCTTTCTGCAACATTCCTTCTGCACCCAGTGTTTAACCTGTTCTCTCTGTAACAGTCCTTCTGCATGCCAGTCTCCCCACCTCTGCTCTCTTTAACGATTCTTCTGCAGTCCACTCTCCACCTCTGCTCTCTGCAATGATTCTTCTGCAACTCTGTCTCCAACTTCTGCTGTCTTCAACGATCCTTCTGCACCTCACTCTTCAACTCTGCTCCCTATTACAGTTTTTCTGCACCTCAGTCTCCAACCTCTGCTCTCTGCAACCGTATTTCTGCACCACAGTCTCCAACCTCTGCTCTCTGCAACGATCTTCTGCACCCCAGTCTCCAACGTCTCCTCTCCTTAACACTTTCCTGCACCCCAGTCTCCAATCCCTCTGTTCTCTGTAAGGTCCTTCTGCACCCAATTTTCCAAACTCAGCTCTCTGTAACATTCCTTCTCCAACCCAGTCTCCAAAGTCTTCTTTCTTTAACGGTCTTACTGCAACCCAGTCTCCAACCTCTGTTCTCTGAAACAGTCCTTCTGCTCCCCAATTTCCAATCTCTGCTCTCTGCAACAGTCCTTCTGTTCCGCAGTCTCCAACTTCTGCACTCTGTAATGGTCCTTCTGCACCCTAGTCTCCAACCTCTGCTTTCTGTATCAGTTCTTCTGCACCACAGTCTCCAAACTCTGTTCTCTATTACAGTCTTTCTGCACCTCAGTCTCCAAACTCTGCTTTCTGTAAGATCCTTCTGCAACCAAGTCTCCAAACTCTGCTCACTGTAAAAGTCCTTCTGCACACCAGTCTCAAACTTCTGCTCTCTGCAACGATTCTTCTTCACCCCAGTCTCTAACCTTTGCTCTCTGCAACAGTCATTCTGAACCCAAGTCTCCAACATCTGCTCTCTGCAAAAGTGCTTCTACACCTCAGTCTGAAAACTCAGCTCTCTGCAACGATCCTTGTGCACCCCAGTCTCCAAACTCTGCTTTCTGTAACAGTCCTTCTGCACCTCAGTCTCCAACTTCTTCTCTCTGCAACAGTTCTTCTGCACCCCAGTCTTTCACATCTAGTCTCAAACAGTCCTTCTATACCCCTGTCCAAATGCAGAAGAATGAGAGCTGAACTATCACTCACCCTTCAAAAAATCAATTCAAAATTCATTAAAGACTCAGGCACTAGACCAGAAATTATGCAGTTTTTAGGAAAAAAAAAGTCAATACTCCAACCTACAGGCAGAGGCAATGACTTTCTCAATAGGATGACAAAGCTCAGGAGATAACACCTAAAGTTAGCTAATAGGATGGCATCAAATTAAGAAGGTTCTGCACAGCAAAGTAGACAATTAGAATATGAAGAGAGAACCTACGGAAAGAGAGAAAATCTTTATGAAGGGCTCTTCTAAAAGAGGAAATAATATTCAGAATATTAATAAATAACTCAAAAAACTTAACATCAAACCCACAATTAATAAATAACCCAATTATCAAATAACCCAATTACCAAATGGGGAAACTAAATGAACTAAACAGACACGTCTTAGAAGAAAATATGTGAGTGGCCAACAAATAAATGAAAATAATTGCAAGTCAAGACTACTCTGAGATTTCATCTCACTTCAGTGACAAAGGCAACCACCAAGAATACAAACAGAAATGAGTGTGACAAGGAGAGAATTGGAGAGAAAGAAGCACTCTCACCCTGTTGGTGGGCATGTAAATCAGCACAACCACCACGGAAATCGGGATGGAGGCTCCTCAGGAGTAGCCATGGACCACCCTGCGACCCAGCTCTACCTCTGCTTAGTATTTATCACAGCGGATCGAAATCATCATACTATAATGACACATACATGCCCATGAACCAGACGAGGTGACATCAGTGGACGAATGGATAAAGAACATCTGGTATATGAACATTGGAATTTCATTCAGCCATAAAGAAGAATGAAATTATGTCATGCTGGAAGATGGATGGATCTTCAGAACATTAAGGGAAATAAGCAACTCAGAAAGTTAAGGGCCATATGTTTTTCCTCTATTAAAACTAGAGGGGTAAAAGGAAGGAAAGTTGGGAAGAGAGTCTCATCATGAAAGTTGAAGGAAGATCAGTAGAGTCAAGGAACCAGGGGAGGAGGTGAGGAAAAGGGAAATATTGGAATGATATTGGCCAAAGTTCACGGTTATTGTGTGTGCATGTTCAAATATGTGTCAGTAAATCCCACCATTATGGACCACTACAATGCACCAATGAAGTGTGAAAAGAAGAGTTTCACATTACATGGGACAGGCACTATTCTAGGAGGGTGCCCATTTTTTCCCATCTATAAATACCACGATTATTTACCACTGTCAAAAATCTTTACAGATTCAAATGTTCTGATCACTGCTCCACCACATGGCCTCTTCTACTTCAGGGTCCCCTTATTCTCACTGAAATCAGGGAGCCCGTTTCAACGATGCCATCTGTTAATGTCTTCCCAGGCTGCCAAGTACAGCGGCTGCGGGTTTCACAAGGATCTGGTGCTGCCTTCTCAACGCATGTTCACAAGGCCTTGGCGAAGGCTGGTGCTCCAGGCCCTCCTCCAGATCCAGCTGTGAGGCCAGGGAAAAGGTCACATAACACTCCATCCAACACCTTATTTATTTCTGATCACAATCCTCTCCATTATTTCAGGATCATATTGGTCATTGAACTTCAGCAAACACTGAGTCCAGATTTCAGTCCATAAACCAAAGAGAGTCTAATAGCCACTCCCGGTGGCTCAGGAAAATCCTTGGCCCTAACATTTCTGGTGATTACGTCCCGGTGACTGCATTAAAGATGATCCAGCAATATGTCCTGACTTCTTTGGTCTAGAAGACTCAAACAAATTCTCTTATATATTCTTAAGGCTCCTATTAACAAAATAATGTAAAATATTTACCTTTTATTTTGGTGTGACCCTTATACTCTCCTGGACTATATTTGATACTGTTACCTGAGGCATTCTAGAATCAGACCCCAATTAAGAGTCTGGTGACAATGTGGGATGATGGATGAGCATCTTAAAGACAATTGGGCTGGGGATGTTGCTCAAGCAGTGGTGCGCTTGCCTGGCAAGCATACGGCCCGCGTTCGATCCTCAGCACCACATACCAACAAAGATGTTCTGTCCGCCGAGAACTAGAAAATGAATATTAAAAATTCTCTCTCTCTCTTTCTCTTTCTCTCTCTCTCTCTCTCTCTCTCTCTCTCTCTCTCTCTCTCTCTCTCTCTCTCTCTCCCCCCTCTCCTCTCCTCTCCTCTCTCACTCTCTCTTAAAAAAAAAAGACAGCTGCCCAGGTAGAGACATCATAGCGTCTTCAATTCAGGGAAAGCTAGTCTCCTTGGGGGAGGAGGGGCTACTTCTGAAAGCAAAGAGGGTTAATGGAAATTTCAGGCTTCAATGCTCTGAGATTTGTCTAATTCCACTGGTATTTTGCCATTCTAATAAACAGGGTCTCAATCATTCCCCCATTAATGTCCTAATTGACATAAGAGAGACCTGGAGAAATTGTGGATATATAATTTTTTTGTACTTCTGCAATTTGGAGAATTGGATGTTTTAATCTGATATTAACCTTTAACAGTTTCCAGAGAGAAAATATTTCTGATGATCTGAACCTGACTTGAAGGAGGAATAAAATGCTTGAACCTATCATTTTCTTTCTGTAAGTCTCCCACTCCAGTCAGTAACAGCAGTCTTTAGTCATGTTGTAATGATCATTCCCACCCTGAAGTTCGATGGTGTTATTCCAAAGCTCAGTTTTCCATAGACATTGGATTTCAGGCCACGATAACTTAAAGTCTCTGTTGGGTCATTGCACACCAGGAATTATCAGGTCTCTTTTCCCATGGGCTGTGACATCACCAACATATTCAATTCCCTCAGGTCAGACATCCAACCTAACTCCTCAGATCTGTTATGTAGAACCATCTCTGATGTAAAGCACTATTGTGGTCAGTGCCACCATGGTCAGTTAGAGATGAAGAATGACTCTTGATGTCTTAGGGTAGAGGAAGTTGACACAGAAAAAAGTTATAAAAATGTTGGGAGATCTGGAAGAAAAAAAAAATAGGGCAGGTGACACCACCCCATATATGGAAACACTAACATCCCTGGAAAGAGACACTCATTCCACGCTACTGTGAACCACATTCAGGAACAGCCGTCTAGTACCTGCACACAACTCCTGGCACCAAGGAGATTAGTTCCTGCCTCTACAGGGTTGGTTTGCTGCTACTGCTATGGGATCCAAAAATAACCCGCTTTCTTCTTTTCACTTCTTCCTCTCTGCCTAGTGTTTTGCTGATCTTAAAAGAACCTCCTAAAATGGAGGCCTGCAGGCAGGGGAGTGTGGGAAACGAGGTTCTCGTAGTTTCTGTCCCTCTGGTGTGGGGAGAACACAGAAGGACAGAGATGGTGCTGAACACCCACACAAGGTGTCCAACACACTTGAACCTGAAAGTGGGAAAAGGGTGTTTGTGAAAAGAGAGGAGAGAAAAGAGTCTCAGAGATTTTAAAAGCAGAAGTGGGAGTTGAAGCTGCAGATACAGACTCTCTAACCAGGTGCCTACAAGTTCCTGGGAGGCATCTTTTTTCAGATGACGGTATACTCCAGTTTGAAGATTGGTGTAGACTTTGATTGTGCAAAGGGATGCACACCCTCCAGCCAGCTTCCTCAGGGCACTCTGGACCTCATTGCATCTCAGGCTGTGAATGACGGGGCTCAACAGGGGGCTCACCACACAGAAGAGCACAGAGACAAGGGTGTCCATGGCCAAACTTCTCTGGGCCTGTCATAGTGGAAGTTGGCTGTTCCATAGAAGACCACCACGACAGTGAGGGGGGACGCACAGATGGAGAAGGCCTTCCTCCTGCCCTGGGCAGAGGGAATCCCCTGGATGGCCGCCATGATGAGTGCGTAGGAGCCTGCAGTGAAGAGGCAGTGGCTCAGGCTCATGGTGGCACTGACAACGTTGAGCGCAGACTCATTGACAGTGGTGTCTGAGAAGAAGAGCTTCAGTAGCAATGGGGTGTCACAGAAAAAGTGGCTGAACTGGTGGGGCCCACACAGAGTGAGTGTGATGGCCAGCACCGTGTCTGTGACCAAATTCACCAGCCCACACAACCAGGACCCAGTCACCTGGCCAACACAGACCTTAACACTCATGATGACTGGGTACTGAGGAGGATGGCACGTGGCCACACAGCAGTCATACTGGCCACACAGCCAGTAAGAAGCCTTCTGTGCCAGTACTTGTCATCAAGAAGAAGATCTTGAAAGGCAGCCCTCATAAGAAATTGCCTTCTTCTCCCAGAAGAAGTTCACCAGCAGTACTGGGAGGGTGGTGGATGTGTAGCAGACGTCCAAGAAGCTCAAATTGCTTAGGAAAAAGTACATTGGAGGGGTGGAGAGCAGGAGTGACCCTGGTGGCCACTATTATGAGCATATTCCCCAAAACAGTGGTCAGGTAAATGACCAGAAAGAGCAGAAAGAACCAGCCCTGTAGGTTGGAGTGGTTGGAAAATCCCAAGAAGATGAATTCAGTGACAAATGATTGATTGCTCATTTCCAATGGTATCATACCTACAAAACAGAGAAAAAGAGACCATGACAAGAATGGACTCAGAGCACCCAAAATAGGCTTGTTAATCTGCAGCAACATGGCAAATAATATTGTATACAGAGATGCCTGGACTCTGGAAAGAGACGTATAGGAGTGACATTAGAGAGAGCATAACTTCTCACAGACTTTTGCACAAGTACTCTTTTGTAAGAATAAATGGAGACTTGGTCAAATGCACAACCAGCTATCAACCCCTGTGTCTCATTGAATCTGCAGTATCTCCCTCCTAACACTGTGCTTCACTGTGATGAATTCTTTTTTGTATGTCTGTTATTTAAAGTAATAAGTTTTCATTGTGGAAAAATGAAGAAAATGCAGAAAGTAATTCAGAAGAATAGAACAGGTCACAAAATCAAAGCTCTCTTTGCATTCATCCCATTCTACCTCTATCTATCCTTAAAATATACAAAGCAAAATTTCCCAATATTGTTGTACTCTATTTAGTTGTTTGCCTTGTAATCTTAATTTCCTAACATGAAATTAAGTTAATATCTCCCTTTTTATTGAACATAGAAACTTTCCATTCCATTTACTATCATAAATATTGGAATAGAAGCTTTCATACATATGTATCTGTGATCATCTCTGATTATTTCTTAAAAGTAAAATTATAAGTCACCTGCTTTTAAATACATTGATCTATTTTTTCAGTACAAACTTTTATTTTTTTTAAGTTTTATAAGATACAAGAAATTTTTACAAATGATATATACTTAGGTATTTTTCTTCTTTTGTATTAAAAGATTTACCTCACCAAACATTACATTTCCTGAAAAAAAAATTGATTGATACAATTATTGATTTTCTATCATGTTACCCATGCTAATCCGTGATCCATTTTTTGAACTAAAATTTCTGTTTCTTTTTCAATCTTAAATGAAAAATATTATAGTAAAACAGTAGGCTCTTTGTCCAGATAGATGTGGATTGAAATCCATCTGTTGTTCACTAGATGTTGTTTATAAAAAAGTCAGCTTATCTCTATTACTCAGTTTGTTCCTTGCTTAGGATATTAATGATGTCTATTTCAAAACTGCTAAAAAAAGTTTTGAGATAACATAAGCTATGTTTCTGGCACATTACATTTACTCAATGCCTTATATCAAGTTAGAAAATGTCTATCCATTTTTTACTAGTAGTTTTTTTTTTGGTGTATGTGTGCTTGTTTGTGAATTGAGAGCCTTATGCATACTAAGCATGCACTCTACAACTGGACTTTGCCCCTAGTTTCATTTAGTTATACTTTTTATCATAAATAGATATTGAATATTCTTATTTTCTCTGCATCTATTGAAATGATATATATTTTTTCTTATTTAGTCTGTTACTATGGAAATTCGGTTGATTGAATTTTTGAATATTGAACCAGCCTTGCATTCTGGGATTGATCTCAATTGACTGTAATGTTATCCTTATTCTATATGGCTGAGTTGAGTTCGTTAATATTGTTCCCTGCTTGCTTTTGTGTATTCTATTTTCGCTGTTCTCCAGAGATAATCTATTTCTTGAAGAATTCTCAGCTGTATTCTACTGTTATTTTCAGTCAATGCATGTTAGTGGACTAGTGGGAAACAGAGAAGAAATTTCTAATGTTTCCAGGAAGCCCTGCCTTAGGTACTGTAAACTCAGTCACAGAGATATGGCTTACACAGTGACCACTTTCTAGAAATATGGCTGAGCCTAGTTCTTATTCCTCCCGACGTTAGACATTTCGGCCTGTTCCTTTCCATAGCTACAAAGGTTTTCCATTGAATGTCCTAATGTAACAGTTTCTGTTACTCTTGCCCCTGAAGATTACAGCTTTTGTTCTATGCAAAAAATCAGGAAATGGGTCTGGGAGGAGTTTTGGCTGCTGTTGCTGCTCTTTGTTCCTCCACCTATTTAAGAAATGATACCGTTAAAGACACTTTCTCAGAATACTTCCCTATCTTCCTGGGAGCATTTGGTGGAATCCATGGAGAAAAAGAAAAAATACAAACATCTTATGTCTATAACCCTCTGGGTCTTTATGCTCTTTAACCAGTCTATACTTAGTCTTTAGCAATCCATTAACTATTTTTTATTTGAGTTTTTTTATAAATAAACTCCTATGTATTTAGTCAGTTCTTCCATAGTTAAAAAAATGCCTGGAATATTTGGTTGCTTATCTCTCCACAGACTTCGGTTAGTTGTTTGCCTTATAATCTTCATCTTTTATAAAGTCAAGGAAAGTCATGAATTTGCATTTTCTTCTGCTCTTTTTGGTTATTATAATGATGAAAACAACATGCTTTCTAGCTATTTCGATCGATACTCAAGGTGAAATTTGAAGTCTATACACTTACTTTTCAAAAATATTTAGTAATTTCTAATTTAGTTAAATATGTAGTTATTCTATTCAAAACAATCCCATTCCTAGCATATTTCCAAGGAAATTAATGCACAGTTCACAAAAATTCTTGTGTAAAAATTCATAATAACTTAAACAAATATTATGCCTTCAGCAGAAGGACAGAAGACAAATCACGGTTTATCATGCAGTGGAATAATTCAGTTACTTTAGAAACACAAATACTAAAACATTAATAACATGACCAATCTACAAAAAATTTTCTGGGTGAAAGAAGCCAGATACAAAATATATACTGTATGTTTTCTTTAAATAAAGTTCAAAAATTAGCAAAACAGCTATAATGGTCAAGTAATAATGGTGGTCTTTTTTTTTTTTGTAGCTCAGTGGTGATATCAGTTGAAGCATGAAGGAATTTTCTAAAGTGATGGAAATGTTTTATATCCTGATTTTTGGTTGTTCATATATATGTAAAATATTATAAACCTGTACACTTTAGATCTGTGCATTCTTTGAGTACAAATTATAGTTCAATTTTTTAAAATAGCCTTATTTTAAAAATAAGTAATTAATGGGGAAGAGTGGTACCTGCCTCTAATCCCAGGTACTTGGGAGACTAAGGCAGGAGGATCATAAATTTGAAACTCTGCAAGGCCTTCCACCCCAAATAATTGAAAGGGCTGGGGGTATAGCTTCATGGTAGAATGCCACTGGGTTCAATCCCAGTACTGCAGTAAGTAAGTAATTAAGTAAGTAAGTAAATTGATAAATAGAAGTGAAAGCATTTTTTCAGGATGATTATTGACT
>NW_027524506.1:0-31414 GCF_052094955.1 Ictidomys tridecemlineatus
CGTTTGCAGTAACCGTTTTCATTTTCAAGTTTCACTCTGTTTTCTCCTATAGGGATACATGTATTTGAAACTCTAAATCAAACAGGGTTTGTTCTAGCTCTTTGAAATTTGACACAATAAAGCAGTTTCAAGTTCTATCTCTATGGTTTGTTTGCTGTTGATGTAGCCCTAAGCAGAGACTGGCGAAAATCACTTTCATGGAAAGGGGTTGCCAAGCTTCCAAAAAACTACGAGTTGCCTGAAATCACAGCAAACATTTTTTCACCCAATCTTGATGATTGTTTCAGGTAATGATCAGTACACCAAAACCACTTGGCTCACCAAATTTCGTTCTTCTAGATTAAACCGTTCGTTTGCAGTAACCATTTTCATTTTTAGGTTTCACTGTTTTCTCCTATAGGGATACATGTATTTGGAACCCTAAATCAAACACGGTTTTTGCTAGCTCTTTGAAACTTGACACAATAAAGCAGTTTCAAGTTCTATCTCTATGGTTTGTTTGCTGTTGATGTAGCCCTAAGCAGAAACTGGCGAAAATCACTTTCATGGAAAGGGGTTGCCAAGCCTCCAAAAAACTACGAGTTGCCTGAAATCTCAGCAAACATTTTTTCACCCAATCTTGATGATTCTTTCCGGTAATGATAGGTACACCAAAACCACTTGGCTCACCAAATTTCGTTCTTCTAGGTTAAACAGTTCGTTTGCAGTAACCGTTTACATTTTTAGGTTTCACTCTGTTTTATCCAATAGGGATACATGTATTTGGAACTCTAAATCAAACACGGTTTGTGCTAGCTCTTTGAAACTTGACACAATAAAGAAGTTTCAAGTTCTATCTCTATGGTTTGTTTGCTGTTGATGTAGCCCTAAGCAGAGACTGGCGAAAATCACTTTCATGGAAAGGTGTTGCCAAGCTTCCAAAAAACTACGAGTTGCCTGAAATCTCAGCCAACATTTTTTCACCCAATCTTGATGATTCTTTCAGGTAATGATCAGTACACGAAAACCACTTGGATCACCAAATGTCGTTCTTCTAGGTTAAACCGTTCGTTTGCAGTAACCGTTTTCATTTTTAGGTTTCACTCTGTTTTCTCCTATAGGGATACATGTATTTGGAACTCTAAATCAAACATGGTTTGTGCTAGCTCTTTGAAACTTGACACAATAAAGAAGTTTCAAGTTCTATCTGTATGGTTTGTTTGCTGTTGATGTAGCCCTAAGCAGAGACTGGCGAAAATCACTTTCATGGAAAGGGGTTGCCAAGCTTCCTAAAAACTACGAGTTGCCTGAAATCTCAGCCAACATTTTTTCACCCAATCTTGATGATTCTTTCAGGTAATGATCAGTACACGAAAACCACTTGGATCACCAAATTTCGTTCTTCTAGGTTAAACCGTTCGTTTGCAGTAACCATTTTCATTTTTAGGTTTCACTGTTTTCTCCTATAGGAATACATGTATTTGGAACCCTAAATCAAACACGGTTTTTGCTAGCTCTTTGAAACTTGACACAATAAAGCAGTTTCAAGTTCTATCTCTATGGTTTGTTTGCTGTTGATGTAGCCCTAAGCAGAGACTGGCGAAAATCACTTTCATGGAAAGGGGTTGCCAAGCTTCCAAAAAACTACGAGTTGCCTTAAATCTCAGCCAAAATTTTTTCACCCAATCTTGATGATCCTTTTCGGTAATGATCAGTACAGCAAAACCACTTGGCTCACCAAACTTCGTTCTTCTAGGTTAAACCGTTCGTTTGCAGTAACCGTTTTCATTTTTAGGTTTCACTCTGTTTTCTCCAATAGGGATACATGTATTTGGAACTCTAAATCAAACACGGTTTGTGCTAGCTCTTTGAAACTTGACACAATAAAGCAGTTTCAAGTTCTATCTCTATGGTTTGTTTGCTGTTGATGAAGCCCTCAGCAGAGACTGGCGAAAATCACTTTCATGGAAAGGTGTTGCCAAGCTTCCAAAAAACTACGAGTTGCCTGAAATCTCAGCCAACATTTTTTCACCCAATCTTGATGATTCTTTCCGGTAATGATAGGTACACCAAAACCACTTGGCTCACCAAATTTCGTTCTTCTAGGTTAAACAGTTCGTTTGCAGTAACCGTTTACATTTTTAGGTTTCACTCTGTTTTCTTCTATAGGGATACATGTATTTGGAACTCTAAATAAACACGGTTTGTGCTACCTCTTTGAAACTTGACACAATAAAGAAGTTTCAAGTTCTATCTCTATGGTTTGTTTGCTGTTGATGTAGCCCTAAGCAGAGACTGGCGAAAATCACTTTCATGGAAAGGGGTTGCCAAGCTTCCAAAAAACTACGAGTTGCCTGAAATCTCAGCCAACATTTTTTCACCCAATCTTGATGATTCTTTCAGGTAATGATCAGTACACGAAAACCACTTGGATCACCAAATGTCGTTCTTCTAGGTTAAACCGTTCGTTTGCAGTAACCGTTTTCAATTTTAGGTTTCACTCTGTTTTCTCCTATAGGGATACATGTATTTGGAACTCTAAATGAAACACGGTTTGTGCTAGCTCTTCGAAACTTGACACAATAAAGCAGTTTCAAGTTCTATCTCTATGGTTTGTTTGCTGTTGATGTAGCCCTAAGCAGAGACTGTCGAAAATCACTTTCATGGAAAGGGGTTGCCAAGCTTCCAAAAAACTACGAGTTGCCTAAAATCCCAGCCAACATTTTTTCACCCAATCTTGATGATTCTTTCAGGTAACGATCAGTACACCAAAACCACTTGGCTCACCAAATTTCGTTCTTCTAGGTTAAGCCGTTCGTTGGCAGTAACTGTTTTCATTTTTAGGTTTCACTCTGTTTTCTCCTATAGGGATACATGTATTTGGAACTCTAAATCAAACACGGTTTGTGCTAGCTCTTCGAAACTTGACACAATAAAGAAGTTTCAAGTTCTATCTCTATGGTTTGTTTGCTGTTGATGTAGCCCTAAGCAGAGACTGTCGAAAATCACTTTCATGGAAAGGGGTTGCCAAGCTTCCAAAAAACTACGAGTTGCCTGAAATCTCAGCCAACATTTATTAACCCAATATTGATGATTCTTTCAGGTAATGATCAGTACACCAAAACCACTTGGCTCACCAAATTTCGTTCTTCTAGATTAAACCGTTCGTTTGCAGTAACCATTTTAATTTTTAGGTTTCACTGTTTTCTCCTATAGGGATACATGTATTTGGAACCCTAAATCAAACACGGTTTTTGCTAGCTCTTTTAAACTTGACACAATAAAGCAGTTTCAAGTTCTCTCTCTATGGTTTGTTTGCTGTTGATGTAGCCCTAAGCAGAGACTGGCGAAAATCACTTTCATGGAAAGGGGTTGCCAAGCCTCCAAAAAACTACGAGTTGCCTGAAATCTCAGCAAACATTTTTTCACCCAATCTTGATGATTCTTTCCGGTAATGATAGGTACACCAAAACCACTTGGCTCACCAAATTTCGTTCTTCTAGGTTAAACAGTTCGTTTGCAGTAACCGTTTACATTTTTAGGTTTCACTCTGTTTTCTCCTATAGGGATACATGTATTTGGAACTCTAAATCAAACACGGTTTGTGCTAGCTCTTTGAAACTTGACACAATATAGAAGTTTCAAGTTCTATCTCTATGGTTTGTTTGCTGTTGATGTAGCCCTAAGCAGAGACTGGCGAAAATCACTTTCATGGAAAGGGGTTGCCAAGCTTCCAAAAAACTACGAGTTGCCTGAAATCTCAGCCAACATTTTTTCACCCAATCTTGATGATTCTTTCAGGTAATGATCAGTACACGAAAACCACTTGGATCACCAAATGTCGTTCTTCTAGGTTAAACCGTTCGTTTGCAGTAACCGTTTTCATTTTTAGGTTTCACTCTGTTTTCTCCTATAGGGATACATGTATTTGGAACTCTAAATCAAACACGGTTTGTGCTAGCTCTTTGAAACTTGACACAATAAAGAAGTTTCAAGTTCTATCTCTATGGTTTGTTTGCTGTTGATGTAGCCCTAAGCAGAGACTGGCGAAAATCACTTTCATGGAAAGGGGTTGCCAAGCTTCCAAAAAACTACGAGTTGCCTGAAATCTCAGCCAACATTTATTAACCCAATCTTGATGATTCTTTCAGGTAATGATCAGTACACGAAAACCACTTGGATCACCAAATTTCGTTCTTCTAGGTTAAACCGTTCGTTTGCAGTAACCATTTTCATTTTTAGGTTTCACTGTTTTCTCCTATAGGAATACATGTATTTGGAACCCTAAATCAAACACGGTTTGTGCTAGCTCTTTGAAACTTGACACAATAAAGCAGTTTCAAGTTCTATCTCTGTGGTTTGTTTGCTGTTGATGTAGCCCTAAGCAGAGACTGGCGAAAATCACTTTCATGGAAAGGGGTTGCCAAGCTTCCAAAAAACTACGAGTTGCCTTAAATCTCAGCCAAAATTTTTTCACCCAATCTTGATGATTCTTTTCGGTAATGATCAGTACACCAAAACCACTTGGCTCACCAAATTTCGTTCTTCTAGGTTAAACCGTTCGTTTGCAGTAACCGTTTTCATTTTTAGGTTTCACTCTGTTTTCTCCAATAGGGATACATGTATTTGGAACTCTAAATCAAACACGGTTTGTGCTAGCTCTTTGAAACTTGACACAATAAAGCAGTTTCAAGTTCTATCTCTATGGTTTGTTTGCTGTTGATGAAGCCCTAAGCAGAGACTGGCAAAAATCACTTTCATGGAAACGGGTTTCCATGCTTCCAAAAAACTACGAGTTGCCTGAAATCTCAGCCAACATTTTTTCACCCAATCTTGATGATTCTTTCAGGTAATGATCAGTACACCAAAACCACTTGGCTCACCAAATTTCGTTCTTCTAGGTTAAGCCGTTCGTTGGCAGTAACTGTTTTCATTTTTAGGTTTCACTCTGTTTTCTCCTATAGGGATACATGTATTTGGAACTCTAAATGAAACACGGTTTTTGCTAGCTCTTCGAAACTTGACACAATAAAGCAGTTTCAAGTTCTATCTCTATGGTTTGTTTGCTGTTGATGTAGCCCTAAGCAGAGACTGTCGAAAATCACTTTCATGGAAAGGGGTTGCCAAGCTTCCAAAAAACTACGAGTTGCCTGAAATCTCAGCCAACATTTATTAACCCAATCTTGATGATTCTTTCAGGTAATGATCAGTACACCAAAACCACTTGGCTCACCAAATTTCGTTCTTCTACATTAAATCGTTCGTTTGCAGTAACCATTTTCATTTTTAGGTTTCACTGTTTTCTCCTATAGGGATACATGTATTTGGAACCCTAAATCAAACACGGTTTTTGCTAGCTCTTTGAAACTTGACACAATAAAGCAGTTTCAAGTTCTATCTCTATGGTTTGTTTGCTGTTGATGTAGCCCTAAGCAGAGACTGGCGAAAATCACTTTCATGGAAAGGGGTTGCCAAGCCTCCAAAAAACTACGAGTTGCCTGAAATCTCAGCAAACATTTTTTCACCCAATCTTGATGATTCTTTCCGGTAATGATAGGTACACCAAAACCACTTGGCTCACCAAATTTCGTTCTTCTAGGTTAAACAGTTCGTTTGCAGTAACCGTTTACATTTTTAGGTTTCCCTCTGTTTTCTCCTATAGGGATACATGTATTTGGAACTCTAAATCAAACACGGTTTGTGCTAGCTCTTTGAAACTTGACACAATAAAGAAGTTTCAAGTTCTATCTCTATGGTTTGTTTGCTGTTGATGTAGCTCTAAGCAGAGACTGGCGAAAATCACTTTCATGGAGAGGGGTTGCCAAGCTTCCTAAAAACTACGAGTTGCCTGAAATCTCAGCCAACATTTTTTCACCCAATCTTGATGATTCTTTCAGGTAATGATCAGTACACGAAAACCACTTGGATCACCAAATTTCGTTCTTCTAGGTTAAACCGTTCGTTTGCAGTAACCATTTTCATTTTTAGGTTTCACTGTTTTCTCCTATAGGAATACATGTATTTGGAACCCTAAATCAAACACGGTTTTTGCTAGCTCTTTGAAACTTGACACAATAAAGCAGTTTCAAGTTCTATCTCTATGGTTTGTTTGCTGTTGATGTAGCCCTAAGCAGAGACTGGCGAAAATCACTTACATGGAAAGGGGTTGCCAAGCTTCCAAAAAAGTACGAGTTGCCTTAAATCTCAGCCAAAATTTTTTCACCCAATCTTGATGATTCTTTTCGGTAATGATCAGTACACCAAAACCACTTTGCTCACCAAATTTCGTTCTTCTAGGTTAAACCGTTCGTTTGCAGTAACCGTTTTCATTTTTAGGTTTCACTCTGTTTTCTCCATTAGGGATACATGTATTTGGAACTCTAAATCAAACACGGTTTGTGCTAGCTCTTTGAAACTTGACACAATAAAGCAGTTTCAAGTTCTATCTCTATGGTTTGTTTGCTGTTGATGAAGCCCTAAGCAGAGACTGGCAAAAATCACTTTCATGGAAAGGAGTTGCCAAGCTTCCAAAAAACTACGAGTTGCCTGAAATCTCAGCCAACATTTTTTCACCCAATCTTGATGATTCTTTCAGGTAATGATCAGTACACCAAAACCACTTGGCTCACCAAATTTCGTTCTTCTAGGTTAAGCCGTTCGTTGGCAGTAACTGTTTTCATTTTTAGGTTTCACTCTGTTTTCTCCTATAGGGATACATGTATTTGGAACTCTAAATGAAACACGGTTTGTGCTAGCTCTTTGAAACTTGACACAATAAAGAAGTTTCAAGTTCTATCTCTATGGTTTGTTTGCTGTTGATGTAGCCCTAAGCAGAGACTGTCGAAAATCACTTTCATGGAAAGGGGTTGCCAAGCTTCCAAAAAACTACGAGTTGCCTGAAATCTCAGCCAACATTTATTAACCCAATCTTGATGATTCTTTCAGGTAATGATCAGTACACCAAAACCACTTGGCTCACCAAATTTCATTCTTCTAGGTTAAACAGTTCATTTGCAGTAACCGTTTACATTTTTAGGTTTCACTCTGTTTTCTCCTATAGGGATACATGTATTTGGAACTCTAAATCAAACACGGTTTGTGCTAGCTCTTTGAAACTTGACACAATAAAGAAGTTTCAAGTTCTATCTCTATGGTTTGTTTGCTGTTGATGTAGCCCTAAGCAGAGACTGGCGAAAATCACTTTCATGGAAAGGGGTTGCCAAGCTTCCAATAAACGACGAGTTGCCTGAAATCTCAGCAAATATTTTTTCACCCAATCTTGATGATTCTTTCAGGTAATGAACTGTACACCAAAACTTCTAAGCTCACCAAGTTTCGTTCTTCTGGGTAAAACCGTTCGTTTGCAGTAACCGTTTACATTTTCAAGTTTCACTCTGTTTTCTCCTATAGGGATACATGTATTTGAAACTCTAAATCAAACAGGGTTTGTTCTAGCTCTTTGAAACTTGACACAATAAAGCAGTTTCAAGTTCTATCTCTATGGTTTGTTTGCTGTTGATGTAGCCCTAAGCAGAGACTGGCGAAAATCACTTACATGGAAAGGGGTTGCCAAGCTTCCAAAAAACTACGAGTTGCCTTAAATCTCAGCCAAAATTTTTTCACCCAATCTTGATGATTCTTTTCGGTAATGATCAGTACACCAAAACCACTTTGCTCACCAAATTTCGTTCTTCTAGGTTAAACCGTTCGTTTGCAGTAACCGTTTTCATTTTTAGGTTTCACTCTGTTTTCTCCATTAGGGATACATGTATTTGGAACTCTAAATCAAACACGGTTTGTGCTAGCTCTTTGAAACTTGACAAAATAAAGCAGTTTCAAGTTCTATCTCTATGGTTTGTTTGCTGTTGATGAAGCCCTAAGCAGAGACTGGCAAAAATCACTTTCATGGAAAGGAGTTGCCAAGCTTCCAAAAAACTACGAGTTGCCTGAAATCTCAGCCAACATTTTTTCACCCAATCTTGATGATTCTTTCAGGTAATGATCAGTACACCAAAACCACTTGGCTCACCAAATTTCGTTCTTCTAGGATAAGCCGTTCGTTGGCAGTAACTGTTTTCATTTTTAGGTTTCACTCTGTTTTCTCCTATAGGGATACATGTATTTGGAACTCTAAATGAAACACGGTTTGTGCTAGCTCTTTGAAACTTGACACAATAAAGAAGTTTCAAGTTCTATCTCTATGGTTTGTTTGCTGTTGATGTAGCCCTAAGCAGAGACTGTCGAAAATCACTTTCATGGAAAGGGGTTGCCAAGCTTCCAAAAAACTACGAGTTGCCTGAAATCTCAGCCAACATTTATTAACCCAATCTTGATGATTCTTTCAGGTAATGATCAGTACACCAAAACCACTTGGCTCACCAAATTTCGTTCTTCTAGATTAAACCGTTCGTTTGCAGTAACCATTTTCATTTTTAGGTTTCACTGTTTTCTCCTATAGGGATACATGTATTTGGAACCCTAAATCAAACACGGTTTTTGCTAGCTCTTTGAAACTTGACACAATAAAGCAGTTTCAAGTTCTATCTCTATGGTTTGTTTGCGGTTGATGTAGCCCTAAGCAGAGACTGGCGAAAATCACTTTCATGGAAAGGGGTTGCCAAGCCTCCAAAAAACTACGAGTTGCCTGAAATCTCAGCAAACATTTTTTCACCCAATCTTGATGATTCTTTCCGGTAATGATAGGTACACCAAAACCACTTGGCTCACCAAATTTCGTTCTTCTAGGTTAAACTGTTCGTTTGCAGTAACCGTTTACATTTTTAGGTTTCACTCTGTTTTCTCCTATAGGGATACATGTATTTGGAACTCTAAATCAAACACGGTTTGTGCTAGCTCTTTGAAACTTGACACAATAAAGAAGTTTCAAGTTCTATCTCTATGGTTTGTTTGCTGTTGATGTAGCCCTAAGCAGAGACTGGCGAAAATCACTTTCATGGAAAGGGGTTGCCAAGCTTCCAATAAACGACGAGTTGCCTGAAATCTCAGCAAATATTTTTTCACCCAATCTTGATGATTCTTTCAGGTAATGAACTGTACACCAAAACTACTAAGCTCACCAAGTTTCGTTCTTCTGGGTAAAACCGTTCGTTTGCAGTAACCGTTTACATTTTCAAGTTTCACTCTGTTTTCTCCTATAGGGATACATGTATTTGAAACTCTAAATCAAACAGGGTTTGTTCTAGCTCTTTGAAACTTGACACAATAAAGCAGTTTCAAGTTCTATCTCTATGGTTTGTTTGCTGTTGATGTAGCCCTAAGCAGAGACTGGCGAAAATCACTTTCATGGAAAGGGGTTGCCAAGCTTCCAAAAAACTAAGAGTTGCCTGAAATCACAGCAAACATTTTTTCACCCAATCTTGATGATTCCTTCAGGTAATGATCAGTACACCAAAACCACTTGGCTCACCAAATTTCGTTCTTCTAGATTAAACCGTTCGTTTGCAGTAACCATTTTCATTTTTAGGTTTCACTGTTTTCTCCTATAGGGATACATGTATTTGGAACCCTAAATCAAACACGGTTTTTGCTAGCTCTTTGAAACTTGACACAATAAAGCAGTTTCAAGTTCTATCTCTATGGTTTGTTTGCTGTTGATGTAGCCCTAAGCAGAGACTGGCGAAAATCACTTTCATGGAAAGGGGTTGCCAAGCCTCCAAAAAACTACGAGTTGCCTGAAATCTCAGCAAACATTTTTTCACCCAATCTTGATGATTCTTTCCGGTAATGATAGGTACACCAAAACCACTTGGCTCACCAAATTTCGTTCTTCTAGGTTAAACAGTTCGTTTGCAGTAACCGTTTACATTTTTAGGTTTCACTCTGTTTTCTCCTATAGGGATACATGTATTTGGAACTCTAAATCAAACACGGTTTGTGCTAGCTCTTTGAAACTTGACACAATAAAGAAGTTTCAAGTTCTATCTCTATGGTTTGTTTGCTGTTGATGTAGCCCTAAGCAGAGACTGGCGAAAATCACTTTCATGGAAAGGGGTTGCCAAGCTTCCTAAAAACTACGAGTTGCCTGAAATCTCAGCCAACATTTTTTCACCCAATCTTGATGATTCTTTCAGGTAATGATCAGTACACGAAAACCACTTGGCTCACCAAATTTCGTTCTTCTAGGTTAAACCGTTCGTTTGCAGTAACCATTTTCATTTTTAGGTTTCACTGTTTTCTCCTATAGGAATACATGTATTTGGAACCCTAAATCAAACACGGTTTTTGCTAGCTCTTTGAAACTTGACACAAAAAAGCAGTTTCAAGTTCTATCTCTATGGTTTGTTTTCTGTTGATGTAGCCCTAAGCAGAGACTGGCCAAAATCACTTTCATGGAAAGGGGTTGCCAAGCTTCCAAAAAACTAGGAGTTGCCTTAAATCTCAGCCAAAATTTTTTCACCCAATCTTGATGATTCTTTTCGGTAATGATCAGTACACCAAAACCACTTGGCTCACCAAATTTCGTTCTTCTAGGTTAAACCGTTCGTTTGCAGTAACCGTTTTCATTTTTAGGTTTCACTCTGTTTTCTCCAATAGGGATACATGTATTTGGAACTCTAAATCAAACACGGTTTGTGCTAGCTCTTTGAAACTTGACACAATAAAGCAGTTTCAAGTTGTATCTCTATGGTTTGTTTGCTGTTGATGAAGCCCTAAGCAGAGACTGGAAAAAATCACTTTCATGGAAAGGGGTTGCCAAGCTTCCAAAAAACAACGAGTTGCCTGAAATCTCAGCAAACATTTTTTCACCCAATCTTGATGATTCTTTCAGGTAATGATCAGTACACCAAAACCACTTGGCTCACCAAATTTCGTTCTTCTAGGTTAAGCCGTTCGTTGGCAGTAACTGTTTTCATTTTTAGGTTTCACTCTGTTTTCTCCTATAGGGATACATGTATTTGGAACTCTAAATGAAACACGGTTTGTGCTAGCTCTTCGAAACTAGACACAATAAAGCAGTTTCAAGTTCTATCTCTATGGTTTGTTTGCTGTTGATGTAGCCCTAAGCAGAGACTGTCGAAAATCACTTTCATGGAAAGGGGTTGCCAAGCTTCCAAAAAACTACGAGTTGCCTGAAATCTCAGCCAACATTTATTAACCCAATCTTGATGATTCTTTCAGGTAATGATCAGTACACCAAAACCACTTGGCTCACCAAATTTCGTTCTTCTAGATTAAACCGTTCGTTTGCAGTAACCATTTTCATTTTTAGGTTTCACTGTTTTTACCTATAGGGATACATGTATTTGGAACCCTAAATCAAACACGGTTTTTGCTAGCTCTTTGAAACTTGACACAATAAAGCAGTTTCAAGTTCTATCTCTATGGTTTGTTTGCTGTTGATGTAGCCCTCAGCAGAGACTGGCGAAAATCACTTTCATGGAAAGGGGTTGCCAAGCCTCCAAAAAACTATGAGTTGCCTGAAATCTCAGCAAACATTTTTTCACCCAATCTTGATGATACTTTCCGGTAATGATAGGTACACCAAAACCACTTGGCTCACCAAATTTCGTTCTTCTAGGTTAAACAGTTCGTTTGCAGTAACCGTTTACATTTTTAGGTTTCACTCTGTTTTCTCCTATAGGGATACATGTATTTGGAACTCTAAATCAAACTCGGTTTGTGCTAGCTCTTTGAAACTTGACACAATAAAGAAGTTTCAAGTTCTATCTCTATGGTTTGTTTGCTGTTGATGTAGCCCTAAGCAGAGACTGGCGAAAATCACTTTCATGGAAAGGGGTTGCCAAGCTTCCAAAAAACTACGAGTTGCCTGAAATCTCAGCCAACATTTTTTCACCCAATCTTGATGATTCTTTCAGGTAATGATCAGTACACGAAAACCACTTGGATCACCAAATGTCGTTCTTCTAGGTTAAACCGTTCGTTTGCAGTAACCGTTTTCATTTTTAGGTTTCACTCTGTTTTCTCCTATAGGGATACATGTATTTGGAACTCTAAATCAAACACGGTTTGTGCTAGCTCTTTGAAACTTGACACAATAAAGAAGTTTCAAGTTCTATCTCTATGGTTTGTTTGCTGTTGATGTAGCCCTAAGCAGAGACTGGCGAAAATCACTTTCATGGAAAGGGGTTGCCAAGATTCCTAAAAACTACGAGTTGCCTGAAATCTCAGCCAACATTTTTTCACCCAATCTTGATGATTCTTTCAGGTAATGATCAGTACACGAAAACCACTTGGATCACCAAATTTCGTTCTTCTAGGTTAAACCGTTCGTTTGCAGTAACCATTTTCATTTTTAGGTTTCACTGTTTTCTCCTATAGGAATACATGTATTTGGAACCCTAAATCAAACACGGTTTTTGCTAGCTCTTTGAAACTTGACACAATAAAGCAGTTTCAAGTTCTATCTCTATGGTTTGTTTGCTGTTGATGTAGCCCTAAGCAGAGACTGGCGAAAATCACTTACATGGAAAGGGGTTGCCAAGCTTCCAAAAAACTACGAGTTGCCTTAAATCTCAGCCAAAATTTTTTCACCCAATCTTGATGATTCTTTTCGGTAATGATCAGTACACCAAAACCACTTTGCTCACCAAATTTCGTTCTTCTAGGTTAAACCGTTCGTTTGCAGTAACCGTTTTCATTTTTAGGTTTCACTCTGTTTTCTCCATTAGGGATACATGTATTTGGAACTCTAAATCAAACACGGTTTGTGCTAGCTCTTTGAAACTTGACACAATAAAGCAGTTTCAAGTTCTATCTCTATGGTTTGTTTGCTGTTGATGAAGCCCTAAGCAGAGACTGGCAAAAATCACTTTCATGGAAAGGAGTTGCCAAGCTTCCAAAAAACTACGAGTTGCCTGAAATCTCAGCCAACATTTTTTCACCCAATCTTGATGATTCTTTCAGGTAATGATCAGTACACCAAAACCACTTGGCTCACCAAATTTCGTTCTTCTAGGTTAAGCCGTTCGTTGGCAGTAACTGTTTTCATTTTTAGGTTTCACTCTGTTTTCTCCTATAGGGATACATGTATTTGGAACTCTAAATGAAACACGGTTTGTGCTAGCTCTTTGAAACTTGACACAATAAAGAAGTTTCAAGTTCTATCTCTATGGTTTGTTTGCTGTTGATGTAGCCCTAAGCAGAGACTGTCGAAAATCACTTTCATGGAAAGGGGTTGCCAAGCTTCCAAAAAACTACGAGTTGCCTGAAATCTCAGCCAACATTTATTAACCCAATCTTGATGATTCTTTCAGGTAATGATCAGTACACCAAAACCACTTGGCTCACCAAATTTCGTTCTTCTAGATTAAACCGTTCGTTTGCAGTAACCATTTTCATTTTTAGGTTTCACTGTTTTCTCCTATAGGGATACATGTATTTGGAACCCTAAATCAAACACGGTTTTTGCTAGCTCTTTGAAACTTGACACAATAAAGCAGTTTCAAGTTCTATCTCTATGGTTTGTTTGCTGTTGATGTAGCCCTAAGCAGAGACTGGCGAAAATCACTTTCATGGAAAGGGGTTGCCAAGCCTCCAAAAAACTACGAGTTGCCTGAAATCTCAGCAAACATTTTTTCACCCAATCTTGATGATTCTTTCCGGTAATGATAGGTACACCAAAACCACTTGGCTCACCAAATTTCATTCTTCTAGGTTAAACAGTTCGTTTGCAGTAACCGTTTACATTTTTAGGTTTCACTCTGTTTTCTCCTATAGGGATACATGTATTTGGAACTCTAAATCAAACACGGTTTGTGCTAGCTCTTTGAAACTTGACACAATAAAGAAGTTTCAAGTTCTATCTCTATGGTTTGTTTGCTGTTGATGTAGCCCTAAGCAGAGACTGGCGAAAATCACTTTCATGGAAAGGGGTTGCCAAGCTTCCAATAAACGACGAGTTGCCTGAAATCTCAGCAAATATTTTTTCACCCAATCTTGATGATTCTTTCAGGTAATGAACTGTACACCAAAACTACTAAGCTCACCAAGTTTCGTTCTTCTGGGTAAAACCGTTCGTTTGCAGTAACCGTTTACATTTTCAAGTTTCACTCTGTTTTCTCCTATAGGGATACATGTATTTGAAACTCTAAATCAAACAGGGTTTGTTCTAGCTCTTTGAAACTTGACACAATAAAGCAGTTTCAAGTTCTATCTCTATGGTTTGTTTGCTGTTGATGTAGCCCTAAGCAGAGACTGGCGAAAATCACTTACATGGAAAGGGGTTGCCAAGCTTCCAAAAAACTACGAGTTGCCTTAAATCCCAGCCAAAATTTTTTCACCCAATCTTGATGATTCTTTTCGGTAATGATCAGTACACCAAAACCACTTTGCTCACCAAATTTCGTTCTTCTAGGTTAAACCGTTCGTTTGCAGTAACCGTTTTCATTTTTAGGTTTCACTCTGTTTTCTCCATTAGGGATACATGTATTTGGAACTCTAAATCAAACACGGTTTGTGCTAGCTCTTTGAAACTTGACACAATAAAGCAGTTTCAAGTTCTATCTCTATGGTTTGTTTGCTGTTGATGAAGCCCTAAGCAGAGACTGGCAAAAATCACTTTCATGGAAAGGAGTTGCCAAGCTTCCAAAAAACTACGAGTTGCCTGAAATCTCAGCCAACATTTTTTCACCCAATCTTGATGATTCTTTCAGGTAATGATCAGTACACCAAAACCACTTGGCTCACCAAATTTCGTTCTTCTAGGTTAAGCCGTTCGTTGGCAGTAACTGTTTTCATTTTTAGGTTTCACTCTGTTTTCTCCTATAGGGATACATGTATTTGGAACTCTAAATGAAACACGGTTTGTGCTAGCTCTTTGAAACTTGACACAATAAAGAAGTTTCAAGTTCTATCTCTATGGTTTGTTTGCTGTTGATGTAGCCCTAAGCAGAGACTGTCGAAAATCACTTTCATGGAAAGGGGTTGCCAAGCTTCCAAAAAACTACGAGTTGCCTGAAATCTCAGCCAACATTTATTAACCCAATCTTGATGATTCTTTCAGGTAATGATCAGTACACCAAAACCACTTGGCTCACCAAATTTCGTTCTTCTAGATTAAACCGTTCGTTTGCAGTAACCATTTTCATTTTTAGGTTTCACTGTTTTCTCCTATAGGGATACATGTATTTGGAACCCTAAATCAAACACGGTTTTTGCTAGCTCTTTGAAACTTGACACAATAAAGCAGTTTCAAGTTCTATCTCTATGGTTTGTTTGCGGTTGATGTAGCCCTAAGCAGAGACTGGCGAAAATCACTTTCATGGAAAGGGATTGCCAAGCCTCCAAAAAACTACGAGTTGCCTGAAATCTCAGCAAACATTTTTTCACCCAATCTTGATGATTCTTTCCGGTAATGATAGGTACACCAAAACCACTTGGCTCACCAAATTTCGTTCTTCTAGGTTAAACAGTTCGTTTGCAGTAACCGTTTACATTTTTAGGTTTCACTCTGTTTTCTCCTATAGGGATACATGTATTTGGAACTCTAAATCAAACACGGTTTGTGCTAGCTCTTTGAAACTTGACACAATAAAGAAGTTTCAAGTTCTATCTCTATGGTTTGTTTGCTGTTGATGTAGCCCTAAGCAGAGACTGGCGAAAATCACTTTCATGGAAAGGGGTTGCCAAGCTTCCAATAAACGACGAGTTGCCTGAAATCTCAGCAAATATTTTTTCACCCAATCTTGATGATTCTTTCAGGTAATGAACTGTACACCAAAACTACTAAGCTCACCAAGTTTCGTTCTTCTGGGTAAAACCGTTCGTTTGCAGTAACCGTTTACATTTTCAAGTTTCACTCTGTTTTCTCCTATAGGGATACATGTATTTGAAACTCTAAATCAAACAGGGTTTGTTCTAGCTCTTTGAAACTTGACACAATAAAGCAGTTTCAAGTTCTATCTCTATGGTTTGTTTGCTGTTGATGTAGCCCTAAGCAGAGACTGGCGAAAATCACTTTCATGGAAAGGGGTTGCCAAGCTTCCAAAAAACTACGAGTTGCCTGAAATCACAGCAAACATTTTTTCACCCAATCTTGATGATTCCTTCAGGTAATGATCAGTACACCAAAACCACTTGGCTCACCAAATTTCGTTCTTCTAGATTAAACCGTTCGTTTGCAGTAACCATTTTCATTTTTAGGTTTCACTGTTTTCTCCTAAAGGGATACATGTATTTGGAACCCTAAATCAAACACGGTTTTTGCTAGCTCTTTGAAACTTGACACAATAAAGCAGTTTCAAGTTCTATCTCTATGTTTTGTTTGCTGTTGATGTAGCCCTAAGCAGAGACTGGCGAAAATCACTTTCATGGAAAGGGGTTGCCAAGCCTCCAAGAAACTACGAGTTGCCTGAAATCTCAGCAAACATTTTTTCACCCAATCTTGATGATTCTTTCCGGTAATGATAGGTACACCAAAACCACTTGGCTCACCAAATTTCGTTCTTCTAGGTTAAACAGTTCGTTTGCAGTAACCGTTTACATTTTTAGGTTTCACTCTGTTTTCTCCTATAGGGATACATGTATTTGGAACTCTAAATCAAACACGGTTTGTGCTAGCTCTTTGAAACTTGACACAATAAAGAAGTTTCAAGTTCTATCTCTATGGTTTGTTTGCTGTTGATGTAGCCCTAAGCAGAGACTGGCGAAAATCACTTTCATGGAAAGGGGTTGCCAAGCTTCCAATAAACGACGAGTTGCCTGAAATCTCAGCAAATATTTTTTCACCCAATCTTGAAGATTCTTTCAGGTAATGAACTGTACACCAAAACTACTAAGCTCACCAAGTTTCGTTCTTCTGGGTAAAACCGTTCGTTTGCAGTAACCGTTTTCATTTTCAAGTTTCACTCTGTTTTCTCCTATAGGGATACATGTATTTGAAACTCTAAATCAAACAGGGTTTGTTCTAGCTCTTTGAAACTTGACACAATAAAGCAGTTTCAAGTTCTATCTCTATGGTTTGTTTGCTGTTGATGTAGCCCTAAGCAGAGACTGGCGAAAATCACTTTCATGGAAAGGGGTTGCCAAGCTTCCGAAAAACTACGAGTTGCTTGAAATCTCAGCAAACATTTTTTCACCCAATCTTGATGATTCTTTCAGATAATGATGAGTACACCAAAACCACTTGGCTCACCAAATTTCGTTCTTCTAGGTTAAACCGTTCGTTTGCAGTAAACGTTTTCATTTTTAGTTTTCACTCTGTTTTCTCCTATAGAAATACATGTATTTGGAAAGCTAAATGAAACATGGTTTGTGCTAGCTCTTTGAAACTTGACACAATAAAGCAGTTTCAAGTTCTATCTCTATGGTTTGTTTGCTGTTGATGTAGCTCTAAGCAGAGAGTGGCGAAAATCACTTTCATTGAAAGGGATTGCCAAGCTTCCAAAAAACTACGAGTTGCCTGAAATCTCAGCAAATATTTTTTCACCCAACCTTGATGATTCTTTCAGGTAATGATCAGTACACCAAAACGACTTGGCTCACCAAATTTCGTTCTTCTAGGTTAAACCGTTCGTTTGCAGTAACCATTTTCATTTTTAGGTTTCACTCTGTTTTCTCCTATAGGGATACATGTATTTGGAACTCTAAATCAAACACGGTTTGTGCTAGCTCTTTGAAACTTGACACAATAAAGCAGTTTCACGTTCTATCTCTATGGTTTATTGCTGTTGATCTAGCCCTAAGCAGAGACTGGCGAAAATCACTTTCATGGAAAGGGTTGCCAAGCTTCCAAAAGACTACGAGTTGTCTGAAATCTCAGCAAACATTTTTTCACCCAATCCTGATGATTCTTTCAGGTAATGATCAGTACCCCAAAACCACTTGGCTCACCCAATTTCGTTCTTCTAGGTTAAACCGTTCGTTTGCAGTAACCGTTTTCATTTTTAGGTTTCACTCTGCTTTCTCCTATAGGGATACATGTATTTGGAACTCTAAATCAAACCCGGTATGTTCTAGCTCTTTGAAACTTGACACAATAAAGCAGTTTCAAGTTCTATCTCTATGGTTTGTTTGCTGTTGATGTAGCCCTAAGCAGAGACTGGCGAAAATCTCTTTCATGGAAAGAGGTTGCCAAGCTTCCAAAAAACTACGAGTTGCCTGAAATCTCAGCAAACATTTTTTCACCCAATCTTGATGATTCTTTCAGGTAATGATCAGTACACCAGAACCACTTGGCTCACCAAATTTTGTTCTTCTAGGTTAAACCGTTCGTTTGCAGTAACCGTTTTCATTTTTAGGTTTCACTCTGTTTTCTCCTACAGGGATACATGTGTTTGGAACTCTAAATAAAACTCGGTTTGTGCAAGCTCTTTGAAACTTGACAGAATAAAGCAGGTTCAGGTTCTATCTTTATGGTTTGTTTGCTGTTGATGTAGCCCTAAGCAGAGACTGGCGAAAATCACTTTCATGGAAAGGGGTTGCCAAGCTTCCAAAAAACTATGAGTTGCCTGAAATCTCAGCAAACATTTTTTCACCCAATCTTGATGATTCTTTCAGGTAATGATCAGTACATCAAAACCAGTTGGCTCACCAAGTTTCGTTCTTCTAGGTTAAACCGTTCGTTTGCAGTAACAGTATTCATTTTTAGGTTTCACTCTGTTTTCTCCTATAGGGATACATGTATTTGGAAGTCTAAATCAAACACGGTGTGTGCTAGCTCTTTGAAACTTGACACAATAAAGCAGTTTCATGTTCTATCTCTATGGTTTGTTTGCTCTTGATGTAGCCCTAAGCAGAGACTGGCGTAAATCACTTTCATGGAAAGGGGTTTCCAAGCTTCCAAAAAACTACGAGTTGCCTGAAATCTCAGCCAACATTTTTCCACCCAATCCTGATGATTCTTTCAGGTAATGATCAGTAACCCAAAACCACTTGGCTCACCCAATTTCGTTCTTCTAGGTTAAACCGTTCGTTTGCAGTAACCGTTTTCATTTTTAGGTTTCACTCTGCTTTCTCCTATAGGGATACATGTATTTGGAAGTCTAAATCAAACAAGGTGTGTGCTAGCTCTTTGAAACTTGACACAATAAAGCAGTTTCATGTTCTATCTCTATGGTTTGTTTGTTCTTGATGTAGCCCTAAGCAGAGACTGGCGTAAATCACTTTCATGGAAAGGGGTTTCCAAGCTTCCAAAAAACTACGAGTTGCCTGAAATCTCAGCCAACATTTTTCCACCCAATCCTGATGATTCTTTCAGGTAATGATCAGTACCCCAAAACCACTTGGCTCACCCAATTTCGTTCGTCTAGGTTAAACCGTTCGTTTGCAGTAACCGTTTTCATTTTTAGGTTTCACTCTGCTTTCTCCTATAGGGATACATGTATTTGGAACTCTAAATCAAACCCGGTATTTTCTAGCTCTTTGAAACTTGACACAATAAAGCAGTTTCAAGTTCTATCTCTATGGTTTGTTTGCTGTTGATGTAGCCCTAAGCAGAGACTGGCGAAAATCTCTTTCATAGAAAGAGGTTGCCAAGCTTCCAAAAAACTACGAGTTGCCTGAAATCTCAGCAAACATTTTTTCACCCAATCTTGATGATTCTTTCAGGTAATGATCAGTACACCAGAACCACTTTGCTCACCAAATTTTGTTCTAGGTTAAACCGTTCGTTTGCAGTAACCGTTTTCATTTTTAGGTTTCACTCTGTTTTCTCCTACAGGGATACATGTGTTTGGAACTCTAAATAAAACTCGGTTTGTGCTAGCTCTTTGAAACTTGACAGAATAAAGCAGGTTCAGGTTCTATCTTTATGGTTTGTTTGCTGTTGATGTAGCCCTAAGCAGAGACTGGCGAAAATCACTTTCATGGAAAGTTTTTGCCAAGCTTCCAAAAAACTATGAGTTGCCTGAAATTTCAGCAAATATTTTTTCACCCAATCTTGATGATTCTTTCAGATAATGATCAGTACATCAAAACCAGTTGGCTCACCAAGTTTCGTTCTTCTGGTTTGAACCGTTCGTTTGCAGTAACCGTTTTCATTTTTAGGTTTCACTCTGTTTTCTCCTATAGAGATACATGTATTTGGAAGTCTAAATCAAACACGGTGTGTGCTAGCTCTTTGAAACTTGACACAATAAAGCAGTTTCATGTTCTATCTCTATGGTTTGTTTGCTGTTGATGTAGCCCTAAGCAGAGACTGGCGTAAATCACTTTCATGGAAAGGGGTTTCCAAGCTTCCAAAAAACTACGAGTTTCCTGAAATCTCAGCCAACATTTTTCCACCCAATCCTGATGATTCTTTCAGGTAATGATCAGTACCCCAAAACCACTTGGCTCACCCAATTTCTTTCTTCTAGGTTAAACCGTTCGTTTGCAGTAACCGTTTTCATTTTTAGGTTTCTCTCTGCTTTCTCCTACAGGGATACATGTATTTGGAACTCTAAATCAAACCCGGTATGTTCTAGCTCTTTGAAACTTGACACAATAAAGCAGTTTCAAGTTCTATCTCTATGGATTGTTTGCTGTTGATGTAGCCCTAAGCAGAGACTGGCGAAAATCTCTTTCATGAAAAGAGGTTGCCAAGCTTCCAAAAAACTACGAGTTGCCTGAAATCTCAGCAAACATTTTTTCACCCAATCTTGATGATTCTTTCAGGTAATGATCAGTACCCCAAAACCACTTGGCTCACCCAATTTCTTTCTTCTAGGTTAAACCGTTCGTTTGCAGTAACCGTTTTCATTTTTAGGTTTCACTCTTTTTTCTCCTATAGGGATACATGTATTTGGAACTCTAAATCAAACACGGTTTGTGCTAGCTCTTTGAAACTTGACACAATAAAGCAGTTTCATGTTCTATCTCTATGGTTTGTTTGTTCTTGATGTAGCCCTAAGCAGAGACTGGCGTAAATCACTTTCATGGAAAGGGGTTTCCAAGCTTCCAAAAAACTACGAGTTGCCTGAAATCTCAGCCAACATTTTTCCACCCAATCCTGATGATTCTTTCAGGTAATGATCAGTACCCCAAAACCACTTGGCTCACCCAATTTCGTTCGTCTAGGTTAAACCGTTCGTTTGCAGTAACCGTTTTCATTTTTAGGTTTCACTCTGCTTTCTCCTATAGGGATACATGTATTTGGAACTCTAAATCAAACCCGGTATTTTCTAGCTCTTTGAAACTTGACACAATAAAGCAGTTTCAAGTTCTATCTCTATGGTTTGTTTGCTGTTGATGTAGCCCTAAGCAGAGACTGGCGAAAATCTCTTTCATAGAAAGAGGTTGCCAAGCTTCCAAAAAACTACGAGTTGCCTGAAATCTCAGCAAACATTTTTTCACCCAATCTTGATGATTCTTTCAGGTAATGATCAGTACACCAGAACCACTTTGCTCACCAAATTTTGTTCTAGGTTAAACCGTTCGTTTGCAGTAACCGTTTTCATTTTTAGGTTTCACTCTGTTTTCTCCTACAGGGATACATGTGTTTGGAACTCTAAATAAAACTCGGTTTGTGCTAGCTCTTTGAAACTTGACAGAATAAAGCAGGTTCAGGTTCTATCTTTATGGTTTGTTTGCTGTTGATGTAGCCCTAAGCAGAGACTGGCGAAAATCACTTTCATGGAAAGGGGTTGCCAAGCTTCCAAAAAACTATGAGTTGCCTGAAATTTCAGCAAATATTTTTTCACCCAATCTTGATGATTCTTTCAGATAATGATCAGTACATCAAAACCAGTTGGCTCACCAAGTTTCGTTCTTCTGGTTTGAACCGTTCGTTTGCAGTAACCGTTTTCATTTTTAGGTTTCACTCTGTTTTCTCCTATAGAGATACATGTATTTGGAAGTCTAAATCAAACACGGTGTGTGCTAGCTCTTTGAAACTTGACACAATAAAGCAGTTTCATGTTCTATCTCTATGGTTTGTTTGCTGTTGATGTAGCCCTAAGCAGAGACTGGCGTAAATCACTTTCATGGAAAGGGGTTTCCAAGCTTCCAAAAAACTACGAGTTTCCTGAAATCTCAGCCAACATTTTTCCACCCAATCCTGATGATTCTTTCAGGTAATGATCAGTACCCCAAAACCACTTGGCTCACCCAATTTCTTTCTTCTAGGTTAAACCGTTCGTTTGCAGTAACCGTTTTCATTTTTAGGTTTCTCTCTGCTTTCTCCTACAGGGATACATGTATTTGGAACTCTAAATCAAACCCGGTATGTTCTAGCTCTTTGAAACTTGACACAATAAAGCAGTTTCAAGTTCTATCTCTATGGATTGTTTGCTGTTGATGTAGCCCTAAGCAGAGACTGGCGAAAATCTCTTTCATGAAAAGAGGTTGCCAAGCTTCCAAAAAACTACGAGTTGCCTGAAATCTCAGCAAACATTTTTTCACCCAATCTTGATGATTCTTTCAGGTAATGATCAGTACCCCAAAACCACTTGGCTCACCCAATTTCTTTCTTCTAGGTTAAACCGTTCGTTTGCAGTAACCGTTTTCATTTTTAGGTTTCACTCTTTTTTCTCCTATAGGGATACATGTATTTGGAACTCTAAATCAAACACGGTTTGTGCTAGCTCTTTGAAACTTGACACAATAAAGCAGTTTCAAGTTCTATCTCTATGGTTTGTTTGCTGTTTATGTAGCCCTAAGCAGAGACTGGCAAAAATCACTTTCATGGAAAAGGGTTGCCAAGCTTCCAAAAAACTCGAATTCCCTGAAATCTCAGCAAACATTTTTTCACCCAATCTTGAGATTCTTTCAGGTAATGATCAGTACACCAAAACCACTTGGCTCACCAAATTTCGTTTTTCTAGGTTAAACCGTTCCTCTGCAGTAACCGTTTTCATTTTTAGGTTTCACTCTTTTTTCTCCTATAGGCATACATGTATTTGGAACTCTAAATCAAACACGGTTTGTGCTAGCTCTTTGAAACTTGACACAATAAAGCAGTTTCAAGTTCTATCACGATGGTTTGTTTGCTGTAGATGTAGCAATAAGCAGAGACTGGCGAAAATCACTTTCATGGAAAGGGGATGCCAAGCTTCCAAAAAACTATGAGTTTCCTGAAATCTCAGCACACATTTTTTTCACCCAATCTTGATGATTCTTTCAGGTAATGATCAGTACACCAAAACCACTTGGCTCACCAAATTTCGTTCTTCTAGGTTAAACCGTTCATTTGCAGTAAGCGTTTTCATTTTTAGGTTTCACTCTGTTTTCTCCTCTAGGGATACATGTACTTGGAACTGTAAATCAAACACGATTTGTGCTAGGTCTTTGAAACTTGACACAATAGAGTAGTTTCAAGTTCTATCTCTATGCTTTGTTTGCTGTTGACGTATCCCTAAGCAGAGACTGGCAAAAATCACTTTCATGGAAAGGGTTTGCCAAGCTTCCAAAAAACTGCGAGTTGCCTGAAATCTCAGCAAACATTTTTTCACCCAATCTTGATGATTCTTTCAGGTAATGATCAGTACACCAAAACCACTTGGCTCACCAAATTTCGTTCTTCTAGGTTAAACCGTTCGTTTGCAGTAACCGTTTTCATTGTTAGGTTTCACTCTGTTTTCTCCTATAGGGATACATGTATTTGGAACTCTAAATCAAACACGGTTTGTGCTAGCTCTTTAAAGCTTGACACAATAGAGCAGTTTCAAGTTCTATCTCTATGCTTTGTTTGCTGTTGATGTAGCCCTAAGCAGAGAATGGCAAAAATCTCTTTCATGGAAAGGGGTTGCCAAGCTTCCATAAAACTACGAGTTGCCTGAAATCTCAGCAAACATTTTTTCACCCAATCTTGATGATTCTTTCAGGTAATGATCAGTACACCAAAACAACTTGGCTCACCAAATTTCATTCTTCTAGGTTAAACCGTTCGTTTACAGTAATCGTTTTCATTTTTAGGTATCACTCTGTTTTCTCCTCTAGGGATACATGTATTTGGAACTCTAAATCAAACACGGTTTGTGCTAGCTCTTTGAAACTTTACACAATAGAGCAGTTTCAAGTTCTATCTCTATGCTTTGTTTGCTGTTGATGTAGCCCAAAGCAGAGACTGGCGAAAATCACTTTCATGGAAAGGGGTTGCCGAGCTTCCAAAGAACTACAAGTTGCCTGAAATCTGAGCAAATATTTTTTCACCCAATCTTGATGATTCTTTCAGGTAATGATCAGTACACCAAACCCACTTGGCTCACCAAATTTCGTTCTTCTAGGTTAAACCGTTCGTTTGCAGTAACCGTTTTCATTTTTAGGTTTCAGTCTGTTTTCTCCTCTAGGGATACATGTATTTGGAACTCTAAATCAAACACGGTTTGTGCTAGGTCTTTGAAACTTGACACAATAGAGCAGTTTCAAGTTCTATCTCTATGGGTTCTTTTCTCTTAATGTAGCCCTAAGCAGAGACTGGCGAAAATCACTTTCATGGAAAGGGGTTGCCAAGCTTCCAAAAAACTACGATTTGCCTGAAATCTCAGCCAAAATTTTTTCACCCAATCTTGATGATTCTTTCAGGTAATGATCAGTACACCAAAACCACTTGGCTCACCAAATTTCGTTCTTCTAGGTTAAACGGTTCGTTTGCAGAAACCGTTTTCATTTTTAGGTTTCACTCTGTTTTCTCCTATAGAGATACTTGTATTTGGAACTCTAAATCAAACACAGTTTTTGCTAGCTCTTTGAAACTTGACACAATAAAGCAGTTTCCAGGTCTATCTCTATGGTTTGTTTGCTGTTGATGTAGCCCTAAGAAGAGACTGGCGAAAATTACTTTCATGGAAAGGGGTAGCCAAGCTTCCAAAAAATTACGAGTTGCCCGAAATCTCAGCAAACATTTATTCACCCAATCTTGATGATTCTTTCAGGTAAGGATCAGTACACCAAAACCACTAGGCTCACCAAGTTTCGTTCTTTTAGGTTAAACAGTTCGTTTGCAGTAACCGTTTTCATTTTTAGGTTTCACTCTGTTTTCTCCTATAGGGATACATGTATTTGGAACTCTAAATCAAACACGGTTTGTGCTAGCTCTTTGAAACTTGACACAATAAAGCAGTTTCAAGTTCTATCTCTATGCAATGTTTGCTGTTGATGTAGCCCTAAGCAGAGACCTGAGAAAATCACTTTCATGGAAAGGGTTGCCAAGCTTCCAAAAAACTACGAGTTGCCTGAAATCTCAGCAAACATTTTTTCACCCAATCTTGATGATTCTTTCAGGTAATGATCAGTACACCAAAACCACTTGACTCACCAAATTTCGTTCTTCTAGGTTATACCGTTCCTTTGCAGTAACCATTTTCATTTTTAGGTTTCACTCTGTTTTCTCCTATAGGGATACATGTATTTGGAACTCTAAATCAAACACGGTTTCTGCTAGCTCTTTGAAACTTGACACATTAAAGCAGTTTCAAGTTCTATCTCTATGGGTTGTTTTCTCTTGATGTAGCCCTAAGCAGAGACTGGCGAAAATCACTTTCATGGAAAGGGGTTGCCAAGCTTCCAAAAACTACGAGTTGCCTGAAATATCAGCCAACATTTTTTCACCCAATCTTGATGATTCTTTCAGGTAATGATCAGTACACCAAAACCACTTGGCTGACCAAATTTCGTTCTTCTAGGTTAAACCGTTCGTTTGCAGAAACCATTTTAATTTTTAGGTTTCACTCTGTTTTCTCCTATAGAGATAATGTATTTGGAACTGTAAATCAAACACGGTTTTTGCTAGCTCTTTGAAACTTGGCACAATAATGCAGTTTCCAGGTCTATCTCTATGGTTTGTTTGCTGTTGATGTAGCCCTAAGCAGAGACTGGCGAAAATCACTTTCATGGAAAGGGGTTGCCAAGCTTCCAATAAACGACGAGTTGCCTGAAATCTCAGCAAATATTTTTTCACCCAATCTTGATGATTCTTTCAGGTAATGAACTGTACACCAAAACTACTAAGCTCACCAAGTTTCGTTCTTCTGGGTAAAACCGTTCGTTTGCAGTAACCGTTTACATTTTCAAGTTTCACTCTGTTTTCTCCTATAGGGATACATGTATTTTGAAACTCTAAATCAAACAGGGTTTGTTCTAGCTCTTTGAAACTTGACACAATTAAAGCAGTTTCAAGTTCTATCTCTATGGTTTGTTTGCTGTTGATGTAGCCCTAAGCAGAGACTGGCGAAAATCACTTACATGGAAAGGGGTTGCCAAGCTTCCAAAAAACTACGAGTTGCCTTAAATCTCAGCCAAAATTTTTTCACCCAATCTTGATGATTCTTTTCGGTAATGATCAGTACACCAAAACCACTTTGCTCACCAAATTTCGTTCTTCTAGGTTAAACCGTTCGTTTGCAGTAACCGTTTTCATTTTAGGTTTCACTCTGTTTTCTCCATTAGGGATACATGTATTTGGAAGTCTAAATCAAACACGGTTTGTGCTAGCTCTTTTGAAACTTGACACAATAAAGCAGTTTCAAGTTCTATCTCTATGGTTTGTTTGCTGTTGATGAAGCCCTAAGCAGAGACTGGCAAAAATCACTTTCATGGAAAGGAGTTGCCAAGCTTCCAAAAAACTACGAGTTGCCTGAAATCTCAGCCAACATTTTTTCACCCAATCTTGATGATTCTTTCAGGTAATGATCAGTACACCAAAACCACTTGGCTCACCAAATTTCGTTCTTCTAGGTTAAGCCGTTCGTTGGCAGTAACTGTTTTCATTTTTAGGTTTCACTCTGTTTTCTCCTATAGGGATACATGTATTTGGAACTCTAAATGAAACACGGTTTGTGCTAGCTCTTTGAAACTTGACACAATAAAGAAGTTTCAAGTTCTATCTCTATGGTTTGTTTGCTGTTGATGTAGCCCTAAGCAGAGACTGTCGAAAATCACTTTCATGGAAAGGGGTTGCCAAGCTTCCAAAAAACTACGAGTTGCCTGAAATCTCAGCCAACATTTATTAACCCAATCTTGATGATTCTTTCAGGTAATGATCAGTACACCAAAACCACTTGGCTCACCAAATTTCGTTCTTCTAGATTAAACCGTTCGTTTGCAGTAACCATTTTCATTTTTAGGTTTCACTGTTTTCTCCTATAGGGATACATGTATTTGGAACCCTAAATCAAACACGGTTTTTGCTAGCTCTTTGAAACTTGACACAATAAAGCAGTTTCAAGTTCTATCTCTATGGTTTGTTTGCGGTTGATGTAGCCCTAAGCAGAGACTGGCGAAAATCACTTTCATGGAAAGGGGTTGCCAAGCCTCCAAAAAACTACGAGTTGCCTGAAATCTCAGCAAACATTTTTTCACCCAATCTTGATGATTCTTTCCGGTAATGATAGGTACACCAAAACCACTTGGCTCACCAAATTTCGTTCTTCTAGGTTAAACAGTTCGTTTGCAGTAACCGTTTACATTTTTAGGTTTCACTCTGTTTTCTCCTATAGGGATACATGTATTTGGAACTCTAAATCAAACACGGTTTGTGCTAGCTCTTTGAAACTTGACACAATAAAGAAGTTTCAAGTTCTATCTCTATGGTTTGTTTGCTGTTGATGTAGCCCTAAGCAGAGACTGGCGAAAATCACTTTCATGGAAAGGGGTTGCCAAGCTTCCAATAAACGACGAGTTGCCTGAAATCTCAGCAAATATTTTTTCACCCAATCTTGATGATTCTTTCAGGTAATGAACTGTACACCAAAACTACTAAGCTCACCAAGTTTCGTTCTTCTGGGTAAAACCGTTCGTTTGCAGTAACCGTTTACATTTTCAAGTTTCACTCTGTTTTCTCCTATAGGGATACATGTATTTGAAACTCTAAATCAAACAGGGTTTGTTCTAGCTCTTTGAAACTTGACACAATAAAGCAGTTTCAAGTTCTATCTCTATGGTTTGTTTGCTGTTGATGTAGCCCTAAGCAGAGACTGGCGAAAATCACTTTCATGGAAAGGGGTTGCCAAGCTTCCAAAAAACTACGAGTTGCCTGAAATCACAGCAAACATTTTTTCACCCAATCTTGATGATTCCTTCAGGTAATGATCAGTACACCAAAACCACTTGGCTCACCAAATTTCGTTCTTCTAGATTAAACCGTTCGTTTGCAGTAACCATTTTCATTTTTAGGTTTCACTGTTTTCTCCTAAAGGGATACATGTATTTGGAACCCTAAATCAAACACGGTTTTTGCTAGCTCTTTGAAACTTGACACAATAAAGCAGTTTCAAGTTCTATCTCTATGTTTTGTTTGCTGTTGATGTAGCCCTAAGCAGAGACTGGCGAAAATCACTTTCATGGAAAGGGGTTGCCAAGCCTCCAAGAAACTACGAGTTGCCTGAAATCTCAGCAAACATTTTTTCACCCAATCTTGATGATTCTTTCCGGTAATGATAGGTACACCAAAACCACTTGGCTCACCAAATTTCGTTCTTCTAGGTTAAACAGTTCGTTTGCAGTAACCGTTTACATTTTTAGGTTTCACTCTGTTTTCTCCTATAGGGATACATGTATTTGGAACTCTAAATCAAACACGGTTTGTGCTAGCTCTTTGAAACTTGACACAATAAAGAAGTTTCAAGTTCTATCTCTATGGTTTGTTTGCTGTTGATGTAGCCCTAAGCAGAGACTGGCGAAAATCACTTTCATGGAAAGGGGTTGCCAAGCTTCCAATAAACGACGAGTTGCCTGAAATCTCAGCAAATATTTTTTCACCCAATCTTGATGATTCTTTCAGGTAATGAACTGTACACCAAAACTACTAAGCTCACCAAGTTTCGTTCTTCTGGGTAAAACCGTTCGTTTGCAGTAACCGTTTTCATTTTCAAGTTTCACTCTGTTTTCTCCTATAGGGATACATGTATTTGAAACTCTAAATCAAACAGGGTTTGTTCTAGCTCTTTGAAACTTGACACAATAAAGCAGTTTCAAGTTCTATCTCTATGGTTTGTTTGCTGTTGATGTAGCCCTAAGCAGAGACTGGCGAAAATCACTTTCATGGAAAGGGGTTGCCAAGCTTCCGAAAAACTACGAGTTGCTTGAAATCTCAGCAAACATTTTTTCACCCAATCTTGATGATTCTTTCAGATAATGATGAGTACACCAAAACCACTTGGCTCACCAAATTTCGTTCTTCTAGGTTAAACCGTTCGTTTGCAGTAAACGTTTTCATTTTTAGTTTTCACTCTGTTTTCTCCTATAGAAATACATGTATTTGGAAAGCTAAATGAAACATGGTTTGTGCTAGCTCTTTGAAACTTGACACAATAAAGCAGTTTCAAGTTCTATCTCTATGGTTTGTTTGCTGTTGATGTAGCTCTAAGCAGAGAGTGGCGAAAATCACTTTCATTGAAAGGGATTGCCAAGCTTCCAAAAAACTACGAGTTGCCTGAAATCTCAGCAAATATTTTTTCACCCAACCTTGATGATTCTTTCAGGTAATGATCAGTACACCAAAACGACTTGGCTCACCAAATTTCGTTCTTCTAGGTTAAACCGTTCGTTTGCAGTAACCATTTTCATTTTTAGGTTTCACTCTGTTTTCTCCTATAGGGATACATGTATTTGGAACTCTAAATCAAACACGGTTTGTGCTAGCTCTTTGAAACTTGACACAATAAAGCAGTTTCACGTTCTATCTCTATGGTTTATTGCTGTTGATCTAGCCCTAAGCAGAGACTGGCGAAAATCACTTTCATGGAAAGGGTTGCCAAGCTTCCAAAAGACTACGAGTTGTCTGAAATCTCAGCAAACATTTTTTCACCCAATCCTGATGATTCTTTCAGGTAATGATCAGTACCCCAAAACCACTTGGCTCACCCAATTTCGTTCTTCTAGGTTAAACCGTTCGTTTGCAGTAACCGTTTTCATTTTTAGGTTTCACTCTGCTTTCTCCTATAGGGATACATGTATTTGGAACTCTAAATCAAACCCGGTATGTTCTAGCTCTTTGAAACTTGACACAATAAAGCAGTTTCAAGTTCTATCTCTATGGTTTGTTTGCTGTTGATGTAGCCCTAAGCAGAGACTGGCGAAAATCTCTTTCATGGAAAGAGGTTGCCAAGCTTCCAAAAAACTACGAGTTGCCTGAAATCTCAGCAAACCTTTTTTCACCCAATCTTGATGATTCTTTCAGGTAATGATCAGTACACCAGAACCACTTGGCTCACCAAATTTTGTTCTTCTAGGTTAAACCGTTCGTTTGCAGTAACCGTTTTCATTTTTAGGTTTCACTCTGTTTTCTCCTACAGGGATACATGTGTTTGGAACTCTAAATAAAACTCGGTTTGTGCAAGCTCTTTGAAACTTGACAGAATAAAGCAGGTTCAGGTTCTATCTTTATGGTTTGTTTGCTGTTGATGTAGCCCTAAGCAGAGACTGGCGAAAATCACTTTCATGGAAAGGGGTTGCCAAGCTTCCAAAAAACTATGAGTTGCCTGAAATCTCAGCAAACATTTTTTCACCCAATCTTGATGATTCTTTCAGGTAATGATCAGTACATCAAAACCAGTTGGCTCACCAAGTTTCGTTCTTCTAGGTTAAACCGTTCGTTTGCAGTAACAGTATTCATTTTTAGGTTTCACTCTGTTTTCTCCTATAGGGATACATGTATTTGGAAGTCTAAATCAAACACGGTGTGTGCTAGCTCTTTGAAACTTGACACAATAAAGCAGTTTCATGTTCTATCTCTATGGTTTGTTTGCTCTTGATGTAGCCCTAAGCAGAGACTGGCGTAAATCACTTTCATGGAAAGGGGTTTCCAAGCTTCCAAAAAACTACGAGTTGCCTGAAATCTCAGCCAACATTTTTCCACCCAATCCTGATGATTCTTTCAGGTAATGATCAGTAACCCAAAACCACTTGGCTCACCCAATTTCGTTCTTCTAGGTTAAACCGTTCGTTTGCAGTAACCGTTTTCATTTTTAGGTTTCACTCTGCTTTCTCCTATAGGGATACATGTATTTGGAAGTCTAAATCAAACAAGGTGTGTGCTAGCTCTTTGAAACTTGACACAATAAAGCAGTTTCATGTTCTATCTCTATGGTTTGTTTGTTCTTGATGTAGCCCTAAGCAGAGACTGGCGTAAATCACTTTCCATGGAAAGGGGTTTCCACGCTTCCAAAAAACTACGAGTTGCCTGAAATCTCAGCCAACATTTTTCCACCCAATCCTGATGATTCTTTCAGGTAATGATCAGTACCCCAAAACCACTTGGCTCACCCAATTTCGTTCGTCTAGGTTAAACCGTTCGTTTGCAGTAACCGTTTTCATTTTTAGGTTTCACTCTGCTTTCTCCTATAGGGATACATGTATTTGGAACTCTAAATCAAACCCGGTATTTTCTAGCTCTTTGAAACTTGACACAATAAAGCAGTTTCAAGTTCTATCTCTATGGTTTGTTTGCTGTTGATGTAGCCCTAAGCAGAGACTGGCGAAAATCTCTTTCATAGAAAGAGGTTGCCAAGCTTCCAAAAAACTACGAGTTGCCTGAAATCTCAGCAAACATTTTTTCACCCAATCTTGATGATTCTTTCAGGTAATGATCAGTACACCAGAA
>NW_027524507.1:0-31404 GCF_052094955.1 Ictidomys tridecemlineatus
AGGTTAAACCGTTCGTTTGCAGTAACCATTTTCATTTTTAGGTTTCCCTCTGTTTTGAACTATAGGGATACATGTATTTGGAACTCTAAATCAAACACGGTTTGTGCTAGCTCTTTGAAACTTGACACAATAAAGCAGTTTCCAGTTCTTTCTCTATGGTTTGTTTCCTGTTGATGTACCCTTAAGCAGAGACTGGCGAAAATCACTTTCATGTAAAGGGGTTGCCAAGCTTCCAAAAAACTACGAGTTTCCTGAAATCTCAGCAAACATTTTTTCACCCAATCTTGATGATTCTTTCAGGTAATGAGCAGTACACCAAAAACACTTGGCTCACCAAATTTTGGTCTTCTAGGTTAAACCGTTCGTTTGCAGTAACCGTTTTCATTTTTAGGTTTCACTCTGTTTTCTCCTATAGGGATACATGTATTTGGAACTCTAAATCAAACACGGTTTGTGCTAGCTCTTTGAAACTTGACACAACAAAGCAGTTTCCAGTTCTATCTCTATGCTTTGTTTGCTGTAGATGTAGCCCTAAGCAGAGACTGGCGAAAATACCTTTCATGGAAAGGGGTTGCCAAGCTTCCAAAAAACTACGAGTTGCCTGAAATCTCAGCAAACATTTTTTCACCCAATTTTGATGATTCTTTCAGGTAATGATCAGTACACCAAAACCACTTGGCTTACCAAAGTTCGTTCTTCTAGGTTAAACCGTTTGTTTGCAGCAACCGTTTTCATTTTTAGGTTTCACTCTGTTTTCTCCTATAGGGATACATGTATTTGGAACTCTAAATCAAACACGGTTTGTGCTAGCTCTTTGAAACTTGACCCAATAAAGCAGTTTCAAGTTCTATCACTATGCTTTGTTTGCTGTTGATGTAGCCCTAAGCAGAGACTGGCGAAAATCACTTTCATGAAAAGGGGTTGCCAAGCTTCCAAAAAACTACGAGTTGCCTGAAATCTCAGCAAACATTTTTTCACCCAATCTTGATGATTCTTTCAGGTAATGAGCAGTACACCAAAACCACTTGGATCACCAAATTTCGTTCTTCTAGGTTAAACCGTTCGTTTGCAGTAACCGTTTTCATTTTTAGGTTTCACTCTGTTTTCTCCTATAGGGATACATGTATTTGGAACTCTAAATCAAACACGGTTTGTGCTAGCTCTTTGAAACTTGACACAACAAAGCAGTTTCCAGTTCTATCTCTATGGTTTGTTTGCTGTAGATGTAGCCCTAAGCAGAGACTGGCGAAAATCACTTTCATGGAAAGGGATTGCCAAGCTTCCAAAAAACTACGAGTTGCCTGAAATCTCAGCAAACATTTTTTCACCCAATCTTGATGATTCTTTCAGGTACTGATCAGTACACCAAAACCTCTTGGCTCACCAAATTTCGTTCTTCTAGATTAATCTGTTCGTTTGCAGTAACCGTTTACATTTTTAGGTTTCACTCTGTTTTCTCCTATAGGGATACATGTATTTCGAACTCTAAATCAAACACGGTTTTTGCTAGCTCTTTGAAACTTGACACAATAAAGCAGTTTCAAGTTCTATCTCTATGCTTTGTTTGCTGTTGATGTAGCCCTAAGCAGAGACTGGCGAAAATCCCTTTCATGGAAAGGGGTTGCCAAGCTTATAAAAAACTACGAGTTGCCTGAAATCTCAGCAAACATTTTTTCACCCAATTTTGATGATTCTTTCAGGTAATGATCAGTACACCAAAACCACTTGGCTTACCAAAGTTCGTTCTTCTAGGTTAAACCGTTTTTTGCAGTAACCGTTTTCATTTTTAGGTTTCACTCTGTTTTCTCCTATAGGGATACATGTATTTGGAACTCTAAATCAAACACGGTTTGTGCTAGCTCTTTGAATCTTGACCCAATAAAGCAGTTTCAAGTTCTATCTCTATGCTTTGTTTGCTGTTGATGTAGCCCTAAGCAGAGACTGGCGAAAATCACTTTCATGGAAATGGGTTGCCAAGCTTCCAAAAAACTACGAGTTGCCTGAAATCTCAGCAAACATTTTTTCACCCAATCTTGATGATTCTTTCAGGTAATGATCAGTACACCAAAACCACTTGGCTCACCAAATTTCGTTCTTCTAGGTTACACCGTTCGTTTGCAGTAACCGTTTTCATTTTTAGGTTTCACTCTGTTTTCTCCTATAGGGTTACATGTATTTGGAACTCTAAATCAAACACGGTTTGTGCTAGCTCTTTGAAACTTGACACAATAAAGCAGTTTCAAGTTCTATCTCTATGCTTTGTTTGCTGTTGATGTAGCCCTAAGCAGATCCTGGCGAAAATCACTTTCATGGAAAGGGGTTGCCAAGCTTCCAAAAAAAATACGAGTTGCCTGAAATCTCAGCAAACATTTTTTCACCCAATCTTGATGATTCTTTCATGTAATGATCAGTACACCAAATCCACTTGGCTCACCAAATTTCGTTCTTCTAGGTTAAACCGTTCGTTTGCAGTAAACGTTTTCATTTTTAGGTTTCACTCTGTTTTCTCCTATAGGGATACATGTATTTGGAACTCTAAATCAAACACGGTTTGTGCTAGCTCTTTGAAACTTGACACAATAAAGCAGTTTCCAGTTCTATCTCTATGCTTTGTTTGCTGTTGATGTAGCCCTAAGCAGAGACTGGCGAACTTTCATGGAAAGGGGTTACCAAGCTTCCAAAAAACTACGAGTTGCCTGAAATCTCAGCAAACATTTTTTCACCCAATCTTGATGATTCTTTCAGGTAATGATCAGTACACCAAAACCACTTGGCTCACCAAATTTCGTTCTTCTAGGTTAAACCGTTCGTTTGCAGTAACCGTTTTCATTTTTAGGTTTCCCTCTGTTGTCTCCTATAGGGATACATGTATTTGGAACTCTAAATCAAACACGGTTTGTGCTAGCTCTTTGAAACTTGACACAATAAAGCAGTCTCAAGTTCTATCTCTATGCTTTGTTTGGTGTTGATGTAGTCCTAAGCAGAGACTGGCGAAAATCACTTTCATGGAAAGGGGTTGCCAAGCTTCGAAAAAACTACGCGTTGCCTGAAATCTCAGCAAATATTTTTTCACCCAATCTTGATGATTCTTTCAGGTAATGATCTGTACACCAAAACCACTTGGCTCACCAAATTTCGTTCTTCTAGGTTAAACCGATCGTTTGCAGTGAACGTTTTCATTTTTAGGTTTCACTCTGTTTTCTCCTATAGGGATACATGTATTTGGAACTCTAAATTAAACACGGTTTGTGCTAGCTCTTTGAAACTTGAAACAATAAAGAAGTTTCAAGTTCTATCCCTATGGTTTGATTGCTGTTGATGTAGCCCTAAGCAGAGACTGGCGAAAATCACTTTCATGGAAAGGGGTTGCCAAGCTTCCAAAAAACTACGAGTTGCCTAAAATCTCAGCAAACATTTTTTCACCCAATCTTGATGATTCTTTCAGGTAATGAGCAGTACACCAAAACCACTTGGATCACCAAATTTCGTTCTTCTAGGTTAAACCATTCGTTTGCAGTAACCGTTTTCATTTTTAGGTTTCACTCTGTTTTCTCCTATAGGGATACATGTATTTGGAACTCTAAATCAAACACGGTTTGTGCTAGCTCTTTGAAACTTGACACAACAAAGCAGTTTCCAGTTCTGTCTCTATGCTTTGTTTGCTGTTGATGTAGCCCTAAGCAGAGACTGGCGAAAATCACTTTCATGGAAAGGGGTTGCCAAGCTTCCAAAAAACTACGAGTTGCCTGAAATCTCAGCAAACATTTTTTCACCCAATCTTGATGATTCTTTCAGGTAATGATCAGTACACCAAAACCACTTGGCTCACCAAATTTCGTTCTTCTAGGTTAAACCGTTCGTTTGCAGTAACCGTTTTCATTTTTAGGTTTCACTCTGTTTTCTCCTATAGGGATACATGTATTTGGAACTCTAAATCAAACACAGTTTGTGCTAGCTCTTTGAAACTTGACACAATAAAGCAGTTTCACGTTCTATCGCTATGCTTTGTTTGCTGTTGATGTAGCGCTAAGCAGAGACTGGCGAAAATCACTTTCATGGAAAGGGGTTGACAAGCTTCCAAAAAACTATGAGTTTCCTGAAATCTCAGCAAACATTTTTTCACCCAATCTTGATGATTTTTTCAGGTAATAATCAGTACACGAAAACCACTTGGCTCACCAAATTTCGTTCTTCTAGGTTAAACCGATCGTTTGCAGTGACCGTTTTCATTTTTAGGTTTCACTCTGTTTTCTCCTATAGGGATACATGTATTTGGAACTCTAAATTAAACACGGTTTGTGCTAGCTCTTTGAAACTTGACACAATAAAGGAGTTTCAAGTTCTATCCTATGGTTTGTTTGCTGTTGATGTAGCCCTAAGCAGAGACTGGCGAAAATCACTTTCATGGAAAGGGGTTGCCAAGCTTCCAAAAAACTACGAGTTGCCTGAAATCTCAGCAAACATTTTTTCACCCAATCTTGATGATTCTTTCAGGTACTGATCAGTACACCAAAACCTCTTGGCTCACCAAATTTCGTTCTTCTAGATTAATCTGTTCGTTTGCAGTAACCGTTTACATTTTTAGGTTTCACTCTGTTTTCTCCTATAGGGATACATGTATTTCGAACTCTAAATCAAACACGGTTTTTGCTAGCTCTTTGAAACTTGACACAATAAAGCAGTTTCAAGTTCTATCTCTATGCTTTGTTTGCTGTTGATGTAGCCCTAAGCAGAGACTGGCGAAAATCCCTTTCATGGAAAGGGGTTGCCAAGCTTATAAAAAACTACGAGTTGCCTGAAATCTCAGCAAACATTTTTTCACCCAATTTTGATGATTCTTTCAGGTAATGATCAGTACACCAAAACCACTTGGCTTACCAAAGTTCGTTCTTCTAGGTTAAACCGTTTTTTGCAGTAACCGTTTTCATTTTTAGGTTTCACTCTGTTTTCTCCTATAGGGATACATGTATTTGGAACTCTAAATCAAACACGGTTTGTGCTAGCTCTTTGAATCTTGACCCAATAAAGCAGTTTCAAGTTCTATCTCTATGCTTTGTTTGCTGTTGATGTAGCCCTAAGCAGAGACTGGCGAAAATCACTTTCATGGAAATGGGTTGCCAAGCTTCCAAAAAACTACGAGTTGCCTGAAATCTCAGCAAGCAAACATTTTTTCACCCAATCTTGATGATTCTTTCACGTAATGATCAGTACACCAAAACCACTTGGCTCACCAAATTTCGTTCTTCTAGGTTAAACCGTTCGTTTGCAGTAAACGTTTTCATTTTTAGGTTTCACTCTGTTTTCTCCTATAGGGATACATGTATTTGGAACTCTAAATCAAACACGGTTTGTGCTAGCTCTTTGAAACTTGACCACAATAAAGCAGTTTCCAGTTCTATCTCTATGCTTTGTTTGCTGTTGATGTAGCCCTAAGCAGAGACTGGCGAACTTTCATGGAAGGGGTTACCAAGCTTCCAAAAAACTACGAGTTGCCTGAAATCTCAGCAAACATTTTTTCACCCAATCTTGATGATTCTTTCAGGTAATGATCAGTACACCAAAACCACTTGGCTCACCAAATTTCGTTCTTCTAGGTTAAACCGTTCGTTTGCAGTAACCTTTTTCATTTTTAGGTTTCCCTCTGTTGTCTCCTATAGGGATACATGTATTTGGAACTCTAAATCAAACACGGTTTGTGCTAGCTCTTTGAAACTTGACACAATAAAGAAGTCTCAAGTTCTATCTCTATGCTTTGTTTGCTGTTGATGTAGTTCTAAGCAGAGACTGGCGAAAATCACTTTCATGGAAAGGGGTTGCCAAGCTTCGAAAAAACTACGCGTTGCCTGAAATCTCAGCAAATATTTTTTCACCCAATCTTGATGATTCTTTCAGGTAATGATCAGTACACCAAAACCACTTGGCTCACCAAATTTCGTTCTTCTAGGTTAAACCGATCGTTTGCAGTGACCGTTTTCATTTTTAGGTTTCACTCTGTTTTCTCCTATAAGGATACATGTATTTGGAACTCTAAATTAAACACGGTTTGTGCTAGCTCTTTGAAACTTGAAACAATAAAGAAGTTTCAAGTTCTATCTCTATGCTTTGTTTGCTGTTGATGTAGCCCTAAGCAGAGACTGGCGAAAATCACTTTCATGGAAAGGGGTTGCCAAGCTTCCAAAAAACTACGAGTTGCCTGAAATCTCAGCAAACATTTTTTCACCCAATCTTGATGATTCTTTCAGGTAATGATCAGTACACCAAAACCACTTGGCTCACAAAATTTCGTTCTTTTAAGTTAAACCGTTCGTTTGCAGTAACCGTTTTCATTTTTAGGTTTCACTCTGTTTTCTCCTATAGGGATACACGTATTTGGAACTCTAAATCAAACACGGTTTGTGCTAGCTCTTTGAAACTTGAAACAATAAAGCAGTTTCAAGTTCTCTCTCTATGGTTTGTTTGCTGTTGATGTAGCCCTAAGCAGAGACTGTCGAAAATCATTTTCCTGGAAATGGGTTGCCAAGCTTCCAAAAAACTACAAGTTGCCTGAAATCTCAGCCAACATTTTTTCACCCAATCTTGATGATTCTTTCAGGTAAGGATCAGTACACCAAAACAACTTGGCTCACCAAATTTTGTTCTTCTAGGTTAAACCGTTCGTTTGCAGTAACCGTTTTCATTTTTAGGTTTCACTCTGTTTTCTCCTATAGGGATACATGTATTTGGAACTCTAAATCAAACACGGTTTGTGCTAGCTCTTTGAAACTTGACACAATAAAGCAGTTTCAAGTTCTATCTCTATGCTTTGTTTGCTGTTGATGTAGCCCTAAGCAGATCCTGGCGAAAATCACTTTCATGGAAAGGGGTTGCCAAGCTTCCAAAAAACTACGAGTTGCCTGAAATCTCAGCAAACATTTTTTCACCGAATCTTGATGATTCTTTCAGGTAATGATCAGTACACCAAAACCACTTGGCTCACCAAATTTCGTTCTTCTAGGTTAAACCGTTCGTTTGCAGTAAACGTTTTCATTTTTAGATTTCACTCTGTTTTCTCCTATAGGGATACATGTATTTGGAACTCTAAATCAAACACGGTTTGTGCTAGCTCTTTGAAACTTGACACAATAAAGCAGTTTCCAGTTCTATCTCTATGCTTTGTTTGCTGTTGATGTAGCCCTAAGCAGAGACTGGCGAACTTTCATGAAAAGGGGTTACCAAGCTTCCAAAAAACTACGAGTTGCCTGAAATCTCAGCAAACATTTTTTCACCCAATCTTGATGATTCTTTCAGGTAATGATCAGTACACCAAAACCACTTGGCTCACCAAATTTCGTTCTTCTAGGTTAAACCGTTCGTTTGCAGTAACCGTTTTCATTTTTAGGTTTCCCTCTGTTGTCTCCTATAGGGATACATGTATTTGGAACTCTAAATCAAACACGGTTTGTGCTAGCTCTTTGAAACTTGACACAATAAAGGAGTTTCAAGTTCTATCTCTATGCTTTGTTTGCTGTTGATGTAGTCCTAAGCAGAGACTGGCGAAAATCACTTTCATGGAAAGGGGTTGCCAAGCTTCCAAAAAACTACGAGTTGCCTGAAATCTCAGCAAACATTTTTTCACACAATCTTGATGATTCTTTCAGGTAATGATCAGTACACCAAAACCACTTGGCTCACCAAATTTAGTTCTTCTAGGTTAAACCGTTCGTTTGCAGTAACCGTTTTTATTTTTAGGTTTCACTCTGTTTTCTCCTATAGGGATACATGTATTTGGAACTCTAAAATAAACACGGTTTGTGCTAGCTCTTTGAAACTTGACACAATAAAGCAGTTTCAAGTTCTATCTCTATGCTTTGTTTGCTGTTGATGTAGCCCTAAGCAGAGACTGGCGAAAATCACTTACATGGAAAGGGGTTGCCAAGCTTCCAAAAAACTACGAGTTTCCTGAAATCTCAGCAAACACTTTTTCACCCGATCTTGATGATTCTTTCAGGTAATGATCAGTACACCAAAACCACTTGGCTCACAAAATTTCGTTCTTTTAAGTTAAACCGTTCGTTTGCGGTAACCGTTTTCATTTTTAGGTTTCACTCTGTTTTCTCCTATAGGGATACACGTATTTGGAACTCTAAATCAAACACGGTTTGTGCTAGCTCTTTGAAACTTGACACAATAAAGCATTTTCAAGTTCTCTCTCTATGGTTTGTTTGCTGTTGATGTAGCCCTAAGCAGAGACTGTCGAAAATCATTTTCCTGGAAATGGGTTGCCAAGCTTCCAAAAAACTACAAGTTGCCTGAAATCTCAGCCAACATTTTTTCACCCAATCTTGATGATTCTTTCAGGTAATGATCAGTACACCAAAACATCTTGGCTCACCAAATTTCGTTCTTCTAGGTTAAACCGTTCGTTTGCAGTAACCGTTTTCATTTTTAGGTTTCACTCTGTTTTCTCCTATAGGGATACATGTATTTGGAACTCTAAATCAAACACGGTTTGTGCTAGCTCTTTGAAACTTGACACAACAAAGCAGTTTCCAGTTCTATCTCTATGCTTTTTTTGCTGTAGATGTAGCCCTAAGCAGAGACTGGCGAAAATCCCTTTCATGGAAAGGGGTTGCCAAGCTTCCAAAAAACTACGAGTTGCCTGAAATCTCAGCAAACATTTTTTCACCCAATTTTGATGATTCTTTCAGGTAATGATCAGTACACCAAAACCACTTGGCTTACCAAAGTTCGTTCTTCTAGGTTAAACCGTTTGTTTGCAGCAACCGTTTTCATTTTTAGGTTTCACTCTGTTTTCTCCTATAGGGATACATGTATTTGGAACTCTAAATCAAACACGGTTTGTGCTAGCTCTTTGAAACTTGACCCAATAAAGCAGTTTCAAGTTCTATCACTATGCTTTGTTTGCTGTTGATGTAGCCCTAAGCAGAGACTGGCGAAAATCACTTTCATGAAAATGGGTTGCCAAGCTTCCAAAAAACTACGAGTTGCCTGAAATCTCAGCAAAATTTTTTCACCCAATCTTGATGATTCTTTCAGGTAATGAGCAGTACACCAAAACCACTTGGATCACCAAATTTCGTTCTTCTAGGTTAAACCGTTCGTTTGCAGTAACCGTTTTCATTTTTAGGTTTCACTCTGTTTTCTCCTATAGGGATACATGTATTTGGAACTCTAAATCAAACACGGTTTGTGCTAGCTCTTTGAAACTTGACACAACAAAGCAGTTTCCATTTCTATCTCTATGGTTTGTTTGCTGTAGATGTAGCCCTAAGCAGAGACTGGCGAAAATCCCTTTCATGGAAAGGGGTTGCCAAGCTTCCAAAAAACTACGAGTTTCCTGAAATCTCAGCAAACATTTTTTTCACCCAATCTTGATGATTCTTTCACGTAATGATCAGTACACCAAAACCACTTGGCTCACCAAATTTCGTTCTTCTAGGTTAAACCGTTCTTTTGCAGTAAACGTTTTTATTTTTAGGTTTCACTCTGTTTTCCCATATAGGGATACTTGTATTTGGAACTCTAAATCAAACACGGTTTATGCTAGCTCTTTGAAACTTGACACAATAAAGCAGTTTCACGTTCTATCTCTATGCTTTGTTTGCTGTTGATGTAGCCCTAAGCAGAGACTGGCAAAAATCACTTTCATGGAAAGGGGTTTCCAAGCTTCCAAAAAACTACGAGTTTCCTGAAATCTCAGCAAACATTTTTTCACCCAATCTTGATGATTCTTTCAGGTAATGATCAGTACACCAAAACCACTTGGCTCACCAAATTTCGTTCTTCTAGGTTAAACCGTTCGTTTGCAGTAACCGTTTTCATTTTTAGGTTTCACTCTGTTTTCTCCTATAGGGATACATGTATTTGGAACTCTAAATCAAACACGGTTTGTGCTAGCTCTTTGAAACTTGACACAATAAAGCAGTTTCAAGTTCTATCCCTATGGTTTGTTTGCTTTGATGTAGCCCTAAGCAGAGACTGGTGAAAATCACTTTCATGGAAAGTGGTTGCCAAGCTTCCAAAAAAACTTCGAGTTGCCTGAAATCTCAGCAAACATTTTTTCACCCAATCTTGATGATTCTTTCAGGTAATGATCAGTACACCAAAACCACTTGGCTCACCAAATTTCGTTCTTCTATGTTAAACCGTTCGTTTGCAGTAACCGTTTTCATTTTTAGGTTTCACTCTGTTTTCTCCTATAGGGATACATGTATTTGGAACTCTAAATCAAACACGGTTTGTGCTAGCTCTTTGAAACTTGACACAATAAAGCAGTTTCAAGTTCTCTCTCTATGGTTTGTTTGCTGTTGATGTAGCCCTAAGCAGAGACTGGCGAAAATCACTTTCATGGAAAGTGGTTGCCAAGCTTCCAAAAAACTACGAGTTGCCTAAAATCTCAGCAAACATTTTTTCACCCAATCTTGATGATTCTTTCAGGTAATGAGCAGTACACCAAAACCACTTGGATCACCAAATTTCGTTCTTCTAGGTTAAACCATTCGTTTGCAGTAACCGTTTTCATTTTTAGGTTTCACTCTGTTTTCTCCTATAGGGATACATGTATTTGGAACTCTAAATCAAACACGGTTTGTGCTAGCTCTTTGAAACTTGACACAACAAAGCAGTTTCCAGTTCTATCTCTATGCTTTGTTTGCTGTTGATGTAGCCCTAAGCAGAGACTGGCGAAAATCACTTTCATGGAAAGGGGTTGCCAAGCTTCCAAAAAACTACGAGTTGCCTGAAATCTCACCAAACATTTTTTCACCCAATCTTGATGATTCTTTCAGGTAATGATCAGTACACCAAAACCACTTGGCTAACCAAATTTCGTTCTTCTAGGTTAAACCGTTCGTTTGCAGTAACCGTTTTCATTTTTAGGTTTCACTCTGTTTTCTCCTATAGGGATACATGTATTTGGAACTCTAAATCAAACACGGTTTGTGCTAGCTCTTTGAAACTTGACACAACAAAGCAGTTTCCAGTTCTATCTCTATGCTTTGTTTGCTGTAGATGTAGCCCTAAGCAGAGACTGGCGAAAATCCCTTTCATGGAAAGGGGTTGCCAAGCTTCCAAAAAACTACGAGTTGCCTGAAATCTCAGCAAACATTTTTTCACCCAATTTTGATGATTCTTTCAGGTAATGATCAGTACACCAAAACCACTTGGCTTACCAAAGTTCGTTCTTCTAGGTTAAACCGTTTGTTTGCAGCAACCGTTTTCATTTTTAGGTTTCACTCTGTTTTCTCCTATAGGGATACATGTATTTGGAACTCTAAATCAAACACGGTTTGTGCTAGCTCTTTGAAACTTGACCCAATAAAGCAGTTTCAAGTTCTATCACTATGCTTTGTTTGCTGTTGATGTAGCCCTAAGCAGAGACTGGCGAAAATCACTTTCATGAAAATGGGTTGCCAAGCTTCCAAAAAACTACGAGTTGCCTGAAATCTCAGCAAAATTTTTTCACCCAATCTTGATGATTCTTTCAGGTAATGAGCAGTACACCAAAACCACTTGGATCACCAAATTTCGTTCTTCTAGGTTAAACCGTTCGTTTGCAGTAACCGTTTTCATTTTTAGGTTTCACTCTGTTTTCTCCTATAGGGATACATGTATTTGGAACTCTAAATCAAACACGGTTTGTGCTAGCTCTTTGAAACTTGACACAACAAAGCAGTTTCCATTTCTATCTCTATGGTTTGTTTGCTGTAGATGTAGCCCTAAGCAGAGACTGGCGAAAATCCCTTTCATGGAAAGGGGTTGCCAAGCTTCCAAAAAACTACGAGTTTCCTGAAATCTCAGCAAACATTTTTTTCACCCAATCTTGATGATTCTTTCAGGTAATGATCAGTACACCAAAACCACTTGGCTCACCAAATTTCGTTCTTCTAGGTTAAACCGTTCTTTTGCAGTAAACGTTTTTATTTTTAGGTTTCACTCTGTTTTCCCATATAGGGATACTTGTATTTGGAACTCTAAATCAAACACGGTTTATGCTAGCTCTTTGAAACTTGACACAATAAAGCAGTTTCACGTTCTATCTCTATGCTTTGTTTGCTGTTGATGTAGCCCTAAGCAGAGACTGGCAAAAATCACTTTCATGGAAAGGGGTTTCCAAGCTTCCAAAAAACTACGAGTTTCCTGAAATCTCAGCAAACATTTTTTCACCCAATCTTGATGATTCTTTCAGGTAATGATCAGTACACCAAAACCACTTGGCTCACCAAATTTCGTTCTTCTAGGTTAAACCGTTCGTTTGCAGTAACCGTTTTCATTTTTAGGTTTCACTCTGTTTTCTCCTATAGGGATACATGTATTTGGAACTCTAAATCAAACACGGTTTGTGCTAGCTCTTTGAAACTTGACACAATAAAGCAGTTTCAAGTTCTATCCCTATGGTTTGTTTGCTTTGATGTAGCCCTAAGCAGAGACTGGTGAAAATCACTTTCATGGAAAGTGGTTGCCAAGCTTCCAAAAAAACTTCGAGTTGCCTGAAATCTCAGCAAACATTTTTTCACCCAATCTTGATGATTCTTTCAGGTAATGATCAGTACACCAAAACCACTTGGCTCACCAAATTTCGTTCTTCTATGTTAAACCGTTCGTTTGCAGTAACCGTTTTCATTTTTAGGTTTCACTCTGTTTTCTCCTATAGGGATACATGTATTTGGAACTCTAAATCAAACACGGTTTGTGCTAGCTCTTTGAAACTTGACACAATAAAGCAGTTTCAAGTTCTCTCTCTATGGTTTGTTTGCTGTTGATGTAGCCCTAAGCAGAGACTGGCGAAAATCACTTTCATGGAAAGTGGTTGCCAAGCTTCCACAAAACTACGAGTTGCCTAAAATCTCAGCAAACATTTTTTCACCCAATCTTGATGATTCTTTCAGGTAATGAGCAGTACACCAAAACCACTTGGATCACCAAATTTCGTTCTTCTAGGTTAAACCATTCGTTTGCAGTAACCGTTTTCATTTTTAGGTTTCACTCTGTTTTCTCCTATAGGGATACATGTATTTGGAACTCTAAATCAAACACGGTTTGTGCTAGCTCTTTGAAACTTGACACAACAAAGCAGTTTCCAGTTCTATCTCTATGCTTTGTTTGCTGTTGATGTAGCCCTAAGCAGAGACTGGCGAAAATCACTTTCATGGAAAGGGGTTGCCAAGCTTCCAAAAAACTACGAGTTGCCTGAAATCTCACCAAACATTTTTTCACCCAATCTTGATGATTCTTTCAGGTAATGATCAGTACACCAAAACCACTTGGCTAACCAAATTTCGTTCTTCTAGGTTAAACCGTTCGTTTGCAGTAACCGTTTTCATTTTTAGGTTTCACTCTGTTTTCTCCTATAGGGATACATGTATTTGGAACTCTAAATCAAACACGGTTTGTGCTAGCTCTTTGAAACTTGACACAACAAAGCAGTTTCCAGTTCTATCTCTATGCTTTGTTTGCTGTAGATGTAGCCCTAAGCAGAGACTGGCGAAAATCCCTTTCATGGAAAGGGGTTGCCAAGCTTCCAAAAAACTACGAGTTGCCTGAAATCTCAGCAAATATTTTTTCACCCAATTTTGATGATTCTTTCAGGTAATGATCAGTACACCAAAACCACTTGGCTTACCAAAGTTCGTTCTTCTAGGTTAAACCGTTTGTTTGCAGCAACCGTTTTCATTTTTAGATTTCACTCTGTTTTCTCCTATAGGGATACATGTATTTGGAACTCTAAATCAAACACGGTTTGTGCTAGCTCTTTGAAACTTGACCCAATAAAGCAGTTTCAAGTTCTATCACTATGCTTTGTTTGCTGTTGATGTAGCCCTAAGCAGAGACTGGCGAAAATCACTTTCATGAAAAGGGGTTGCCAAGCTTCCAAAAAACTACGAGTTGCCTGAAATCTCAGCAAACATTTTTTCACCCAATCTTGATGATTCTTTCAGGTAATGAGCAGTACAGCAAAACCACTTGGATCACCAAATTTCGTTCTTCTAGGTTAAACCGTTCGTTTGCAGTAACTGTTTTCATTTTTAGGTTTCACTCTGTTTTCTCCTATAGGGATACATGTATTTGGAACTCTAAATCAAACACGGTTTGTGCTAGCTCTTTGAAACTTGACACAACAAAGCAGTTTCCAGTTCTATCTCTATGGTTTGTTTGCTGTAGATGTAGCCCTAAGCAGAGACTGGCGAAAATCCCTTTCATGGAAAGGGGTTGCCAAGCTACCAAAAACTACGAGTTTCCTGAAATCTCAGCAAACATTTTTTTCACCCAATCTTGATGATTCTTTCAGGTAATGATCAGTACACCAAAACCACTTGGCTCACCAAATTTCGTTCTTCTAGGTTAAACCGTTCTTTTGCAGTAAACGTTTTTATTTTTAGGTTTCACTCTGTTTTCTCATATAGGGATACTTGTATTTGGAACTCTAAATCAAACACGGTTTGTGCTAGCTCTTTGAAACTTGACACAATAAAGCAGTTTCAAGTTCTATCTCTATGCTTTGTTTGCTGTTGATGTAGCCCTAAGCAGAGACTGGCAAAAATCACTTTCATGGAAAGGGGTTTCCAAGCTTCCAAAAAACTACGAGTTTCCTGAAATCTCAGCAAACATTTTTTCACCCAATCTTGATGATTCTTTCAGGTAATGATCAGTACACCAAAACCACTTGGCTCACCAAATTTCGTTCTTCTAGGTTAAACCGTTCGTTTGCAGTAACCGTTTTCATTTTTAGGTTTCACTCTGTTTTCTCCTATAGGGATACATGTATTTGGAACTCTAAATTAAACACGGTTTGTGCTAGCTCTTTGAAACTTGACACAATAAAGAAGTTTCAAGTTCTATCCCTATGGTTTGTTTGCTGTTTTTGTAGCCCTAAGCAGAGACTGGTGAAAATCACTTTCATGGAAAGGGGTTGCCAAGCTTCCAAAAAACTAAGAGTTGCCTGAAATCTCAGCAAACATTTTTTCACCCAATCTTGATGATTCTTTCAGGTAATGATCAGTACACCAAAACCACTTGGCTCACCAAATTTCGTTCTTCTAGGTTAAACCGTTCGTTTGCAGTAACCGTTTACATTTTTAGGTTTCACTCTGTTTTCTCCTATAGGGATACATGTATTTGGAACTCTAAATCAAACACGGTTTGTGCTAGCTCTTTGAAACTTGACACAATAAAGCAGTTTCAAGTTCTATCCCTATGGTTTGTTTGCTTTGATGTAGCCCTAAGCAGAGACTGGCGAAAATCACTTTCATGGAAAGTGGTTGCCAAGCTTCCAAAAAAACTTCGAGTTTCCTGAAATCTCAGCAAACATTTTTTCACCCAATCTTGATGATTCTTTCAGGTAATGATCAGTACACCAAAACCACTTGGCTCACCAAATTTCGTTCGTCTAGGTTAAACCGTTCGTTTGCAGTAACCGTTTTCATTTTTAGGTTTCACTCTGTTTTCTCCTATAGGGATACATGTATTTGGAACTCTAAATCAAACACGGTTTGTGCTAGCTCTTTGAAACTTGACACAATAAAGCAGTTTCAAGTTCTCTCTCTATGGTTTGTTTGCTGTTGATGTAGCCCTAAGCAGAGACTGGCGAAAATCACTTTCATGGAAAGTGGTTGCCAAGCTTCCAAAAAACTACGAGTTGCCTAAAATCTCAGCAAACATTTTTTCACCCAATCTTGATGATTCTTTCAGGTAATGAGCAGTACACCAAAACCACTTGGATCACCAAATTTCGTTCTTCTAGGTTAAACCATTCGTTTGCAGTAACCGTTTTCATTTTTAGGTTTCACTCTGTTTTCTCCTATAGGGATACATGTATTTGGAACTCTAAATCAAACACGGTTTGTGCTAGCTCTTTGAAACTTGACACAACAAAGCAGTTTCCAGTTCTATCTCTATGCTTTGTTTGCTGTGGATGTAGCCCTAAGCAGAGACTGGCGAAAATCACTTTCATGGAAAGGGGTTGCCAAGCTTCCAAAAACTACGAGTTGCCTGAAATCTCACCAAACATTTTTTCACCCAATCTTGATGATTCTTTCAGGTAATGATCAGTACACCAAAACCACTTGGCTCACCAAATTTCGTTCTTCTAGGTTAAACCGTTCGTTTGCAGTAACCGTTTTCATTTTTAGGTTTCACTCTGTTTTCTCCTATAGGGATACATGTATTTGGAACTCTAAATCAAACACGGTTTGTGCTAGCTCTTTGAAACTTGACACAACAAAGCAGTTTCCAGTTCTATCTCTATGCTTTGTTTGCTGTAGATGTAGCCCTAAGCAGAGACTGGCGAAAATCCCTTTCATGGAAAGGGGTTGCCAAGCTTCCAAAAAACTACGAGTTGCCTGAAATCTCAGCAAACATTTTTTCACCCAATTTTGATGATTCTTTCAGGTAATGATCAGTACACCAAAACCACTTGGCTTACCAAAGTTCGTTCTTCTAGGTTAAACCGTTTGTTTGCAGCAACCGTTTTCATTTTTAGATTTCACTCTGTTTTCTCCTATAGGGATACATGTATTTGGAACTCTAAATCAAACACGGTTTGTGCTAGCTCTTTGAAACTTGACCCAATAAAGCAGTTTCAAGTTCTATCACTATGCTTTGTTTGCTGTTGATGTAGCCCTAAGCAGAGACTGGCGAAAATCACTTTCATGAAAAGGGATTGCCAAGCTTCCAAAAAACTACGAGTTGCCTTAAATCTCAGCAAACATTTTTTCACCCAATCTTGATGATTCTTTCAGGTAATGAGCAGTACACCAAAACCACTTGGATCACCAAATTTCGTTCTTCTAGGTTAAACCGTTCGTTTGCAGTAACCGTTTTCATTTTTAGGTTTCACTCTGTTTTCTCCTATAGGGATACATGTATTTGGAACTCTAAATCAAACACGGTTTGTGCTAGCTCTTTGAAACTTGACACAACAAAGCAGTTTCCAGTTCTATCTCTATGGTTTGTTTGCTGTAGATGTAGCCCTAAGCAGAGACTGGTGAAAATCCCTTTCATGGAAAGGGGTTGCCAAGCTTCCAAAAAACTACGAGTTTCCTGAAATCTCAGCAAACATTTTTTTCACCCAATCTTGATGATTCTTTCAGGTAATGATCAGTACACCAAAACCACTTGGCTCACCAAATTTCGTTCTTCTAGGTTAAACCGTTCTTTTGCAGTAAACGTTTTTATTTTTAGGTTTCACTCTGTTTTCTCATATAGGGATACTTGTATTTGGAACTCTAAATCAAACAGGGTTTGTGCTAGCTCTTTGAAACTTGACACAATAAAGCAGTTTCAAGTTCTATCTCTATGCTTTGTTTGCTGTTGATGTAGCCCTAAGCAGAGACTGGCAAAAATCACTTTCATGGAAAGGGGTTTCCAAGCTTCCAAAAAACTACGAGTTTCCTGAAATCTCAGCAAACATTTTTTCACCCAATCTTGATGATTCTTTCAGGTAATGATCAGTACACCAAAACCACTTGGCTCACCAAATTTCGTTCTTCTAGGTTAAACCGTTCGTTTGCAGTAACCGTTTTCATTTTTAGGTTTCACTCTGTTTTCTCCTATAGGGATACATGTATTTGGAACTCTAAATCAAACACGGTTTGTGCTAGCTCTTTGAAACTTGACACAATAAAGCAGTTTCAAGTTCTATCCCTATGGTATGTTTGCTTTGATGTAGCCCTAAGCAGAGACTGGCGAAAATCACTTTCATGGAAAGTGGTTGCCAAGCTTCCAAAAAAACTTCGAGTTGCCTGAAATCTCAGCAAACATTTTTTCACCCAATCTTGATGATTCTTTCAGGTAATGATCAGTACACCAAAACCACTTGGCTCACCAAATTTCGTTCTTCTATGTTAAACCGTTCGTTTGCAGTAACCGTTTTCATTTTTAGGTTTCACTCTGTTTTCTCCTATAGGGATACATGTATTTGGAACTCTAAATCAAACACGGTTTGTGCTAGCTCTTTGAAACTTGACACAATAAAGCAGTTTCAAGTTCTCTCTCTATGGTTTGTTTGCTGTTGATGTAGCCCTAAGCAGAGACTGGCGAAAATCACTTTCATGGAAAGTGGTTGCCAAGCTTCCAAAAAACTACGGGTTGCCTAAAATCTCAGCAAACATTTTTTCACCCAATCTTGATGATTCTTTCAGGTAATGAGCAGTACACCAAAACCACTTGGATCACCAAATTTCGTTCTTCTAGGTTAAACCGTTCGTTTGCAGTAACCGTTTTCATTTTTAGGTTTCACTCTGTTTTCTCCTATAGGGATACATGTATTTGGAACTCTAAATCAAACACGGTTTGTGCTAGCTCTTTGAAACTTGACACAATAAAGCAGTTTCACGTTCTATCGCTATGCTTTGTTTGCTGTTGATGTAGCGCTAAGCATATACTGGCGAAAATCACTTTCATGGAAAGGGGTTGACAAGCTTCCAAAAAACTATGAGTTTCCTGAAATCTCAGCAAACATTTTTTCACCCAATCTTGATGATTTTTTCAGGTAATAATCAGTACACCAAAACCACTTGGCTCACCAAATTTCGTTCTTCTAGGTTAAACCGATCGTTTGCAGTGACCGTTTTCATTTTTAGGTTTCACTCTGTTTTCTCCTATAGGGATACATGTATTTGGAACTCTAAATTAAACACGGTTTGTGCTAGCTCTTTGAAACTTGACACAATAAAGAAGTTTCAAGTTCTATCCCTATGGTTTGTTTGCTGTTGATGTAGCCCTAAGCAGAGACTGGCGAAAATCACTTTAATGGAAAGAGGTTGCCAAGCTTGCAAAAAACTACGAGTTTCCTGAAATCTCAGCAAACATTTTTTCACCCAATCTTGATGATTCTTTCAGGTAATGATCAGTACACCAAAACCACTTGGCTCACCAAATTTCGTTCTTCTAGTTTAAACCGTTCGTTTGCAGTAACCGTTTACATTTTTAGGTTTCACTCTGTTTTCTCCTATAGGGATACATGTATTTGGAACTCTAAATCAAACACGGTTTGTGCTAGCTCTTTGAAACTTGACACAATAAAGCAGTTTCAAGTTCTATCTCTATGCTTTGTTTGCTGTTGATGTAGCCCTAAGCAGATCCTGGCGAAAATCACTTTCATGGAAAGGGGTTGCCAAGCTTCCAAAAAAACTATGAGTTGCCTGAAATCTCAGCAAACATTTTTTCACCCAATCTTGATGATTCTTTCAGGTAATGATCAGTACACCAAAACCATTTGGCTCACCAAATTTCGTTCTTCTAGGTTAAACCGTTCGTTTGCAGTAAACGTTTTCATTTTTAGGTTTCACTCTGTTTTCTCCTATAGGGATACATGTATTTGGAACTCTAAATCAAACACGGTTTGTGCTAGCCCTTTGAAACTTGACACAATAAAGCAGTTTCCAGTTCTATCTCTATGCTTTGTTTGCTGTTGATGTAGCCCTAAGCAGAGACTGGCGAACTTTCATGGAAAGGGGTTACCAAGCTTCCAAAAAACTACGAGTTGCCTGAAATCTCAGCAAACATTTTTTCACCCAATCTTGATGATTCTTTCAGGTAATGATCAGTACACCAAAACCACTTGGCTCACCAAATTTCGTTCTTCTAGGTTAAACCGTTCGTTTGCAGTAACCGTTTTCATTTTTAGGTTTCCCTCTGTTGTCTCCTACAGGGATACATGTATTTGGAACTCTAAATCAAACACGGTTTGTGCTAGCTCTTTGAAACCTGACACAATAAAGCAGTTTCACGTTCTATCCCTATGCTTTGTTTGCTGTTGATGTAGTCCTAAGCAGAGACTGGCGAAAATCACTTTCATGGAAAGGGGTTGCCAAGCTTCGAAAAAACTACGCATTGCCTGAAATCTCAGCAAATATTTTTTCACCCAATCTTGATGATTCTTTCAGGTAATGATCAGTACACCAAAACCACTTGGCTCACCAAATTTCGTTCTTCTAGGTTAAACCGATCGTTTGCAGTGACCATTTTCATTTTTAGGTTTCACTCTGTTTTCTCCTATAGGGATACATGTATTTGGAACTCTAAATCAAACACGGTTTGTGCTAGCTCTTTGAAACTTGACACAACAAAGCAGTTTCCAGTTCTGTCTCTATGCTTTGTTTGCTGTTGATGTAGCCCTAAGCAGAGACTGGCGAAAATCATTTTCATGGAAAGGGGTTGCCAAGCTTCCAAAAAACTACGAGTTGCCTGAAATCTCAGCAAACATTTTTTCACCCAATCTTGATGATTCTTTCAGGTAATGATCAGTACACCAAAACCACTTGGCTCACCAAATTTCGTTCTTCTAGGTTAAACCGTTCGTTTGCAGTAACCGTTTTCATTTTTAGGTTTCACTCTGTTTTCTCCTATAGGGATACATGTATTTGGAACTCTAAATCAAACACGGTTTGTGCTAGCTCTTTGAAACTTGACACAATAAAGCAGTTTCACGTTCTATCGCTATGCTTTGTTTGCTGTTGATGTAGCGCTAAGCAGAGACTGGCGAAAATCACTTTCATGGAAAGGGGTTGACAAGCTTCCAAAAAACTATGAGTTTCCTGAAATCTCAGCAAACATTTTTTCACCCAATCTTGATGATTTTTTCAGGTAATAATCAGTACACGAAAACCACTTGGCTCACCAAATTTCGTTCTTCTAGGTTAAACCGATCGTTTGCAGTGACCGTTTTCATTTTTAGGTTTCACTCTGTTTTCTCCTATAGGGATACATGTATTTGGAACTCTAAATTAAACACGGTTTGTGCTAGCTCTTTGAAACTTGACACAATAAAGAAGTTTCAAGTTCTATCCCTATGGTTTGTTTGCTGTTTTTGTAGCCCTAAGCAGAGACTGGCGAAAATCACTTTCATGGAAAGGGGTTGCCAAGCTTCCAAAAAACTAAGAGTTGCCTGAAATCTCAGCAAACATTTTTTCACCCAATCTTGATGATTCTTTCAGGTAATGATCAGTACACCAAAACCACTTGGCTCACCAAATTTCGTTCTTCTAGTTTAAACCGTTCGTTTGCAGTAACCGTTTACATTTTTAGGTTTCACTCTGTTTTCTCCTATAGGGATACATGTATTTGGAACTCTAAATCAAACACGGTTTGTGCTAGCTCTTTGAAACTTGACACAATAAAGCAGTTTCAAGTTCTATCTCTATGCTTTGTTTGCTGTTGATGTTGCCCTAAGCAGATCCTGGCGAAAATCACTTTCATGGAAAGGGGTTGCCAAGCTTCCAAAAAACTACGAGTTGCCTGAAATCTCAGCAAACATTTTTTCACCCAATCTTGATGATTCTTTCAGGTAATGATCAGTACACCAAAACCACTTGGCTCACCAAATTTCGTTCTTCTAGGTTAAACCGTTCGTTTGCAGTAAACGTTTTCATTTTTAGGTTTCACTCTGTTTTCTCCTATAGGGATACATGTATTTGGAACTCTAAATCAAACACGGTTTGTGCTAGCTCTTTGAAACTTGACACAATAAAGCAGTTTCCAGTTCTATCTCTATGCTTTGTTTGCTGTTGATGTAGCCCTAAGCAGAGACTGGCGAACTTTCATGGAAAGGGGTTACCAAGCTTCCAAAAAACTACGAGTTGCCTGAAATCTCAGCAAACATTTTTTCACCCAATCTTGATGATTCTTTCAGGTAAAGATCAGTACACCAAAACCACTTGGCTCACCAAATTTCGTTCTTCTAGGTTAAACCGTTCGTTTGCAGTAACCGATTTCATTTTTAGGTTTCCCTCTGTTGTCTCCTATAGGGATACATGTATTTGGAACTCTAAATCAAACACGGTTTGTGCTAGCTCTTTGAAACTTGACACAATAAAGCAGTCTCAAGTTCTATCTCTATGCTTTGTTTGCTGTTGATGTAGTCCTAAGCAGAGACTGGCGAAAATCAGTTTCATGGAAAGGGGTTGCCAAGCTTCGAAAAAACTACGCATTGCCTGAAATCTCAGCAAATATTTTTTCACCCAATCTTGATGATTCTTTCAGGTAATGATCAGTACACCAAAACCACTTGGCTCACCAAATTTCGTTCTTCTAGGTTAAACCGATCGTTTGCAGTGACCATTTTCATTTTTAGGTTTCACTCTGTTTTCTCCTATAGGGATACATGTATTTGGAACTCTAAATTAAACACGGTTTGTGCTAGCTCTTTGAAACTTGAAACAATAAAGAAGTTTCAAGTTCTATCTCTATGCTTTGTTTGCTGTTGATGTAGCCCTAAGCAGAGACTGGCGAAAATCACTTTCATGGAAAGGGGTTGCCAAGCTTCCAAAAAACTACGAGTTTCCTGAAATCTCAGCAAACATTTTTTCACCCAATCTTGATGATTCTTTCAGGTAATGATCAGTACACCAAAACCACTTGGCTCACAAAATTTCGTTCTTCTAGGTTAAACCGATCGTTTGCAGTAACCGTTTTCATTTTTAGGTTTCACTCTGTTTTTCTCTATAGGGATACACGTATTTGGAACTCTAAATCAAACACGGTTTGTGCTAGCTCTTTGAAACTTGAAACAATAAAGCAGTTTCAAGTTCTCTCTCTATGGTTTGTTTGCTGTTGATGTAGCCCTAAGCAGAGACTGTCGAAAATCATTTTCCTGGAAATGGGTTGCCAAGCTTCCAAAAAACTACAAGTTGCCTGAAATCTCAGCCAACATTTTTTCACCCAATCTTGATGATTCTTTCAGGTAATGATCAGTACACCAAAACAACTTGGCTCACCAAATTTTGTTCTTCTAGGTTAAATCGTTCGTTTGCAGTAACCGTTTTCATTTTTAGGTTTCACTCTGTTTTCTCCTATAGGGATACATGTATTTGGAACTCTAAATCAAACACGGTTTGTGCTAGCTCTTTGAAACTTGACACAATAAAGCAGTTTCAAGTTCTATCTCTATGCTTTGTTTGCTGTTGATGTAGCCCTAAGCAGATCCTGGCGAAAATCACTTTCATGGAAAGGGGTTGCCAAGCTTCCAAAAACTACGAGTTGCCTGAAATCTCAGCAAACATTTTTTCACCCAATCTTGATGATTCTTTCAGGTAATTATCAGTACACCAAAACCACTTGGCTCACCAAATTTCGTTCTTCTAGGTTAAACCGTTCGTTTGCAGTAAACGTTTTCATTTTTAGGTTTCACTCTGTTTTCTCCTATAGGGATACATGTATTTGGAACTCTAAATCAAACACGGTTTGTGCTAGCTCTTTGAAACTTGACACAATAAAGCAGTTTCACGTTCTATCTTTATGCTTTGTTTGCTGTTGATGTAGCCCTAAGCAGAGACTGGCGAACTTTCATGGAAAGGGGTTACCAAGCTTCCAAAAAACTACGAGTTGCCTGAAATCTCAGCAAACATTTTTTCACCCAATCTTGATGATTCTTTCAGGTAATGAATCAGTACACCAAAACCACTTGGCTCACCAAATTTCGTTCTTCTAGGTTAAACCGTTCGTTTGCAGTAACCGTTTTCATTTTTAGGTTTCCCTCTGTTGTCTCCTATAGGGATACATGTATTTGGAACTCTAAATCAAACACGGTTTGTGCTAGCTCTTTGAAACTTGACACAAATAAAGGAGTTTCAAGTTCTATCTCTATGCTTTGTTTGCTGTTGATGTAGTCCTAAGCAGAGACTGGCGAAAATCACTTTCATGGAAAGGGGTTGCCAAGCTTCCAAAAAACTACGCGTTGCCTGAAATCTCAGTAAATATTTTTTCACACAATCTTGATGATTCTTTCAGGTAATGATCAGTACACCAAAACCACTTGGCTCACCAAATTTCGTTCTTCTAGGTTAAACCGTTCGTTTGCAGTAACCGTTTTTATTTTTTAGGTTTCACTCTGTTTTCTCCTATAGGGATACATGTATTTGGTACTCTAAAATAAACACGGTTTGTGCTAGCTCTTTGAAACTTGACACAATAAAGCAGTTTCAAGTTCTATCTCTATGCTTTGTTTGCTGTTGATGTAGCCCTAAGCAGAGACTGGCGAAAATCACTTACATGGAAAGGGGTTGCCAAGCTTCCAAAAAACTACGAGTTTCCTGAAATCTCAGCAAACATTTTTTCACCCAATCTTGATGATTCTTTCAGGTAATGATCAGTACACCAAAACCACTTGGCTCACCAAATTTCGTTCTTCTAGGTTAAACCGTTCGTTTGCAGTAACCGTTTTCATTTTTAGGTTTCCCTCTGTTGTCTCCTATAGGGATACATGTATTTGGAACTCTAAATCAAACACGGTTTGTGCTAGCTCTTTGAAACTTGACACAATAAAGCAGTCTCAAGTTCTATCTCTATGCTTTGTTTGCTGTTGATGTAGTCCTAAGCAGAGACTGGCGAAAATCACTTTCATGGAAAGGGGTTGCCAAGCTTCGAAAAAACTACGCGTTGCCTGAAATCTCAGCAAATATTTTTTCACCCAATCTTGATGATTCTTTCAGGTAATGATCAGTACACCAAAACCACTTGGCTCACCAAATTTCGTTCTTCTAGGTTAAACCGATCGTTTGCAGTGACCATTTTCATTTTTAGGTTTCACTCTGTTTTCTCCTATAGGGATACATGTATTTGGAACTCTAAATTAAACACGGTTTGTGCTAGCTCTTTGAAACTTGACACAATAAAGCAGTTTCAAGTTCTATCTCTATGCTTTGTTTGCTGTTGATGTAGCCCTAAGCAGAGACTGGCGAAAATCACTTTCATGGAAAGGGGTTGCCAAGCTTCCAAAAAACTACGAGTTTCCTGAAATCTCAGCAAACATTTTTTCACCCAATCTTGATGATTCTTTCAGGTAATGATCAGTACACCAAAACAACTTGGCTCACCAAATTTCGTTCTTCTAAGTTAAACCGTTCGTTTGCAGTAACCGTTTTCATTTTTAGGTTTCACTCTGTTTTCTCCTATAGGGATACACGTATTTGGAACTCTAAATCAAACACGGTTTGTGCTAGCTCTTTGAAACTTGACACAATAAAGCAGTTTCAAGTTCTCTCTCTATGGTTTGTTTGCTGTTGATGTAGCCCTAGGCAGAGACTGTCGAAAATCATTTTCCCGGAAATGGGTTGCCAAGCTTCCAAAAAACTACAAGTTGCCTGAAATCTCAGCCAACATTTTTTTCACCCAATCTTGATGATTCTTTCAGGTAATGATCAGTACACCAAAAAAACTTGGCTCACCAAATTTCGTTCTTCTAGGTTAAACCGTTCGTTTGCAGTAACCGTTTTCATTTTTAGGTTTCACTCTGTTTTCTCCTATAGGGATACATGTATTTGGAACTCTAAACCAAACACAGTTTGTGCTAGCTCTCTGAAACTTAACACAATAAAACAGTTTCAAGTTCTATCTCTATGCTTTGTTTGCTTTTGATGTAGCCCTAAGCAGAGACTGGCGTAAATCACTTTCATGGAAAGGATTGCCAAGCTTCCAAAAAACTACGTGTTGCCTGAAATCTCAGCAAACATTTTTTCACCCAATCTTGATGATTCTTTCAGGTAATGATCAGTACACAAAAACCACTTGATTCACCAAAATTTCGTTCTTCTAGGTTAAACAGTTTGTTTGCAGTAACCGTTTTCATTTTTAGGTTTCACTCTGTTTTCTCCTATAGGGATACATGTATTTAGAACTCTAAAACAAACACGGTTTGTGCTAGCTCTTTGAAACTTGACACAATAAAGCAGTTTCAAGTTCTATCTCTATGCTTTGTTTGCTGTTGATGTAGCCCTAAGCAGAGAGTGGCGAAAATCACTTTCATGGAAAGGGGTTGCCAAGATACCAAAAAACTACGAGTTGCCTGAAATCTCAGCAGACATTTTCTCACCCAATCTTGATGATTCTTTCAGGTAATGATCAGTACACCAAAACCACTTGGCTCACCAAATTTCGTTCTTTAGGTTAAACCGTTCGTTTGCATTAAACGTTTTCATTTTTAGGTTTCACTCTGTTTCTCCTATAGGGATACATGTATTTGGAACTCTAAATCAAACACGGTTTGTGCTAGCTCTTTGAAACTTGACACAACAAAGCAGTTTCACGTTCTATCTCTATGCTTTGTTTGCTGTTGATGTAGCCCTAAGTAGAGACTGGCGAACTTTCATGGAAAGGGGTTGCCAAGCTTCCAAAAAACTACGAGTTGCCTGAAATCTCAGCAAACATTTTTTCACCCAATCTTGATGATTCTTTCAGGTAATGATCAGTACACCAAATCCCACTTTGCTCACCAAATTTCGTTCTTCTAGGTTAAACCGTTCGTTTGCAGTAACCGTTTTCATTTTTAGGTTTCCCTTTGTTTTCTCCTATAGGGATACATGTATTTGGAACTCTAAATCAAACACGGTTTGTGCTAGCTCTTTTGAAACTTGACACAATAAAGCAGTTTCAAGTTCTATCTCTATGCTTTGTTTGCTGTTGATGTAGCCCTAACCAGAGACTGGCGAAAATCACTTACATGGAAAGGGGTTGCCAAGCTCCCAAAAATCTACGAGTTCCCTGAAATCTCAGCAAACATTTTTTCACCCAATCTTGATGATTCTTTCAGGTAATGATCAGTACACCAAAACCACTTGGGTCACCAAATTTCGTTCTTCTAGGATACACCGTTCGTTTGCAGTAACCGTTTACAATTTTAGGTTTCACTCTGTTTTCTCCTATAGGGATACATGTATTTGGAACTCTAAATCAAACACGGTTTGTGCTAGCTCTTTGAAACTTGACACAATAAAGCAGTTTCAAGTTCTATCTCTATGCTTTGTTTGCTGTTGATGTAGCCCTAAGCAGAGACTGGCGAAAATCACTTTCATGGAAATGGGTTGCCAAGCTTCCAAAAAACTACGAGTTGCCTAAAATCTCAGCAAACATTTTTTCACCCAATCTTGATGATTCTTTCAGGTAATGATCAGTACACCAAAACCACTTGGCTCACCAAATTTCGTTCTTCTAGGTTAAACCGTTCGTTTGCAGTAACCGTTTTTATTTTTAGGTTTCACTCTGTTTTCTCCTATAGGATACATGTATTTGGAACTCTAAAATAAACACGGTTTGTGCTAGCTTTTTGAAACTTGACACAATAAAGCAGTTTCAAGTTCTATCTCTACGCTTTGTTTGCTGTTGATGTAGCCCTAAGCAGAGACTGGCGAAAATCACTTTCATGGAAAGGGGTTGCCAAGCTTCCAAAAAACTACGAGTTTCCTGAAATCTCAGCAAACATTTTTTCACCCAATCTTGATGATTCTTTCAGGTAATGATCAGTACACCAAAACAACTTGGCTCACCAAATTTCGTTCTTCTAAGTTAAACCGTTCGTTTGCAGTAACCGTTTTCATTTTTAGGTTTCACTCTGTTTTCTCCTATAGGGATACACGTATTTGGAACTCTAAATCAAACACGGTTTGTGCTAGCTCTTTGAAACTTGACACAATAAAGCAGTTTCAAGTTCTCTCTCTATGGTTTGTTTGCTGTTGATGTAGCCCTAAGCAGAGACTGTCGAAAATCATTTTCCTGGAAATGGGTTGCCAAGCTTCCAAAAAACTACAAGTTGCCTGAAATCTCAGCCAACATTTTTTCACCCAATCTTGATGATTCTTTCAGGTAATGATCAGTACACCAAAACAACTTGGCTCACCAAATTTCGTTCTTCTAGGTTAAACCGTTCGTTTGCAGTAACCGTTTTCATTTTTAGTTTTACTCTGTTTTCTCCTATAGGGATACATGTATTTGGAACTCTAAACCAAACACGGTTTGTGCTAGCTCTCTGAAACTTAACACAATAAAACAGTTTCAAGTTCTATCTCTATGCTTTGTTTGCTGTTGATGTAGCCCTAAGCAGAGACTGGCATTAATCACTTTCATGGAAAGGATTGCCAAGCTTCCAAAAAACTACGTGTTGCCTGAAATCTCAGCAAACATTTTTTCACCCAATCTTGATGATTCTTTCAGGTAATGATCAGTACACAAAAACCACTTGATTCACCAAATTTCGTTCTTCTAGGTTAAACCGTTTGTTTGCAGTAACCGTTTTCATTTTTAGGTTTCACTCTGTTTTCTCCTATAGGGATACATGTATTTAGAACTCTAAAACAAACACGGTTTGTGCTAGCTCTTTGAAACTTGACACAATAAAGCAGTTTCAAGTTCTATCTCTATGCTTTGTTTGCTGTTGATGTAGCCCTAAGCAGAGAGTGGCGAAAATCACTTTCATGGAAAGGGGTTGCCAAGATACCAAAAAACTACCAGTTGCCTGAAATCTCAGCAGACATTTTCTCACCCAATCTTGATGATTCTTTCAGGTAATGATCAGTACACCAAAACCACTTGGCTCACCAAATTTCGTTCTTCTAGGTTAAACCGTTCGTTTGCATTAAACGTTTTCATTTTTAGGTTTCACTCTGTTTTCTCCTATAGGGATATATGTATTTGGAACTCTAAATCAAACACGGTTTGTGCTAGCTCTTTGAAACTTGACACAACAAAGCAGTTTCACGTTCTATCTCTATGCTTTGTTTGCTGTTGATGTAGCCCTAAGTAGAGACTGGCGAACTTTCATGGAAAGGGGTTGCCAAGCTTCCAAAAAACTACGAGTTGCCTGAAATCTCAGCAAACATTTTTTCACCCAATCTTGATGATTCTTTCAGGTAATGATCAGTACACCAAATCCACTTGGCTCACCAAATTTCGTTCTTTTAGGTTTAACCGTTCGTTTGCAGTAACCGTTTTCATTTTTAGGTTTCCCTTTGTTTTCTCCTATAGGGATACATGTATTTGGAACTCTAAATCAAACACGGTTTGTGCTAGCTCTTTGAAACTTGACACAATAAAGCAATTTCAAGTTCTATCTCTATGCTTTGTTTGCTGTTGATGTAGCCCTAAGCAGAGACTGGCGAAAATCACTTTCATGGAAAGGGGTTGCCAAGCTTCCAAAAAACTACGAGTTGCCTGAAATCTCAGCAAACATTTTTTCACCCAATCGTATTGATTCTTTCAGGTAATGATCAGTACACCAAAACCACTTGGCTCACCAAATTTCGTTCTTCTAGGTTAAACCGTTCGTTTGCAGTAAACGTTTTCATTTTTAGGTTTCACTCTGTTTTCTCCTATAGGGATACATGTATTTGGAACTCTAAATCAAACATGGTTTGTGCTAGCTCTTTGAAACTTGACACAATAAAGCAGTTTCAAGTTCTATCTCTATGCTTTGTTTGCTGTTGATGTAGCCCTAAGAAGAGACTGGCGAACTTTCATGGAAAGGGTTGCCAAGCTTCCAAAAAACTACGAGTTGCCTGAAATCTCAGCAAACATTTTTTCACCCAATCTTGATGATTCTTTCAGGTAATGATCAGTACACCAAATCCACTTGGCTCACCAAATTTCGTTCTTCTAGGTTAAACCGTTCGTTTGCAGTAACCGTTTTCATTTTTAGGTTTCCCTTTGTTTTCTCCTATAGGGATACATGTATTTGGAACTCTAAATCAAACACGGTTTGTGCTAGCTCTTTGAAACTTGACACAATAAAGCAGTTTCAAGTTCTATCTCTATGCTTTGTTTGCTGTTGATGTAGCCCTAAGCAGAGACTGGCGAAAATCACTTTCATGGAAAGGGGTTGCCAAGCTTCCAAAAAACTACGAGTTGCCTGAAATCTCAGCAAACATTTTTTCACCCAACCTTGATGATTCTTTCAGGTAATGATCAGTACACCAAAACCACTTGGCTCACCAAATTTCGTTCTTCTAGGTTAAACCGTTCGTTTGCAGTAACCGTTTTAATTTTTAGGTTTCACTCTGTTTTTTCCTATAGGGATACATGTATTTGGAACTCTAAATCAAACACGGTTTGTGCTAGCTCTTTGAAACTTGACACAATAAAGCAGTCTCAAGTTCTATCTCTATGGTTTGTTTGCTGTTGATGTAGCCCTAAGCAGAGACTGGCGAAAATCTCTTTCATGGAAAGGGATTGCCAAGCTTCCAAAAAACTACGAGTTGTCTGAAATCTCAGCAAACATTTTTTCACCCAATCTTGATGATTCTTTCAGGTAATGATCAGTACACCAAAACCACTTGGCTCACCAAATTTCGTTCTTCTAGGTTAAACCGTTCGTTTGCATTAAACGTTTTCATTTTTAGGTTTCACTCTGTTTTCTCCTATAGGGATATATGTATTTGGAACTCTAAATCAAACACGGTTTGTGCTAGCTCTTTGAAACTTGACACAACAAAGCAGTTTCACGTTCTATCTCTATGCTTTGTTTGCTGTTGATGTAGCCCTAAGTAGAGACTGGCGAACTTTCATGGAAAGGGGTTGCCAAGCTTCCAAAAAACTACGAGTTGCCTGAAATCTCAGCAAACATTTTTTCACCCAATCTTGATGATTCTTTCAGGTAATGATCAGTACACCAAATCCACTTGGCTCACCAAATTTCGTTCTTCTAGGTTAAACCGTTCGTTTGCAGTAACCGTTTTCATTTTTAGGTTTCCCTTTGTTTTCTCCTATAGGGATACATGTATTTGGAACTCTAAATCAAACACGGTTTGTGCTAGCTCTTTGAAACTTGACACAATAAAGCAGTTTCAAGTTCTATCTCTATGCTTTGTTTGCTGTTGATGTAGCCCTAAGCAGAGACTGGCGAAAATCACTTTCATGGAAAGGGGTTGCCAAGCTTCCAAAAAACTACGAGTTGCCTGAAATCTCAGCAAACATTTTTTCACCCAACCTTGATGATTCTTTCAGGTAATGATCAGTACACCAAAACCACTTGGCTCACCAAATTTCGTTCTTCTAGGTTAAACCGTTCGTTTGCAGTAACCGTTTTCATTTTTAGGTTTCACTCTGTTTTTTCCTATAGGGATACATGTATTTGGAACTCTAAATCAAACACGGTTTGTGCTAGCTCTTTGAAACTTGACACAATAAAGCAGTCTCAAGTTCTATCTCTATGGTTTGTTTGCTGTTGATGTAGCCCTAAGCAGAGACTGGCGAAAATCTCTTTCATGGAAAGGGATTGCCAAGCTTCCAAAAAACTACGAGTTGTCTGAAATCTCAGCAAACATTTTTTCACCCAATCTTGATGATTCTTTCAGGTAATGATCAGTACACCAAAACCACTTGGCTCACCAAATTTCGTTCTTCTAGGTTAAACCGTTCGTTTGCATTAAACGTTTTCATTTTTAGGTTTCACTCTGTTTTCTCCTATAGGGATATATGTATTTGGAACTCTAAATCAAACACGGTTTGTGCTAGCTCTTTGAAACTTGACACAACAAAGCAGTTTCACGTTCTATCTCTATGCTTTGTTTGCTGTTGATGTAGCCCTAAGTAGAGACTGGCGAACTTTCATGGAAAGGGGTTGCCAAGCTTCCAAAAAACTACGAGTTGCCTGAAATCTCAGCAAACATTTTTTCACCCAATCTTGATGATTCTTTCAGGTAATGA
>NW_027524508.1:0-31379 GCF_052094955.1 Ictidomys tridecemlineatus
AGCAAACAAATTATTGAGATAGAACTTGAAACTGCTTTATTGTGTCAAGTTTCAAAGAGCTAGCACAAACCGTGTTTGATTTAGAGTTCCAAATACATGTATCCCTATAGGAGAAAACACAGTGAAACCTCAAAATGAAACCGGTTACTGCCAACGAACGGTTTAACCTAGAAGAACGAAATTTGGCGAGCCAAGTGGGATTGGTGTACTGATCATTACCTGAAAGTTTTATCAAGATTGGGTGAAAAAGTGTGTGCTGAGCTTTCAGGCAACTCGTAGTTTTTTAGAATCTTGGCAGGCCCTTTCAATGAAAGTGATTCTCGCCAGTCTCTGCTTAGGGGCTACATCAACAGCAAAAAAATTATTGAGATAGAACTTGAAACTGCTTTATTGTGTCAAGTTTCAAAGAGCTAGCACAAACCGTGTTTGATTTAGAGTTCCAATACATGTATCCCTATAGGAGAAAACAGAGTGAAACCTCAAAATGAAACCGGTTACTGCCAACGAACGGTTTAACCTACAAGAACGAAATTTGGCGAGCCAAGTGGGATTGGTGTACTGATCATTACCTGAAAGTTTCATCAAGATTGGGTGAAAAAGTGTGTGCTGAGATTTCAGGCAACTCGTAGTTTTTTGGAATCTTGGCAGGCCCTTTTTATGAAAGTGATTCTTGCCAGTCTCTGCTTAGGGCTACATCAACAGCAAACAAACCATAGACATAGAACTTGAAACTGCTTTATTGTGTCAAGTTTCAAAGAGCTAGCACAAACCGTGTTTGATTGAGAGTTCCAAATACATGTATCCCTATAGGAGAAAACAGAGTGAAACCTCAAAATGAAACCGGTTACTGCCAACAAACGGTTTAACCAAGAAGAACGAAATTTGGCGAGCCAAGTGGGATTGGTGCACTGATCATTACCTGAAAGTTTCATCAAGATTGGGTGAAAAAGTGTGTGCTGAGATTTAAGGCAACTCATAGTTTTTTGGAAGCTTGGTAGGCCCTTTCCATGAAAGTGATTCTCGCCAGTCTCTGCTTAGGGCTACATCAATAGCAAACAAACCATAGAGATAGAACTTGAAACTGCTTTATTGTGTCAAGTTTCAAAGAGCTAGCACAAACCGTGTTTCATTTAGAGTTCCAAATACATGTATCCCTATAGGAGAAAACAGAGTGAAACCTCAAAATGAAAACGGTTACTGCCAACGAACGGTTTAACCTACAAGAACGAAATTTGGCGAGCCGAGTGGGATTGGTGTACTGATCATTACCTGAAAGTTTCATCAAGATTGGGTGAAAAAGTGTGTGCTGAGATTTCAGGCAACTCGTAGTTTTTTGGAAGCTTGGCAGGCCCTTTCCAAGAAAGTGATTCTCGCCAGTCTCTGCTTAGGGCTTCATCAACAGCAAACAAACCATAGAGATAGAACTGGAAACTGCTTTATTCTGTCAAGTTTCAAAGAGCTAGAACAAACCGTGTTTGATTTAGAGTTCCAAATACAATGTATCCCTATAGGAGAAACAGAGTGAAACCTCAAAATGAAACTGTTACTGCAAACGAACGGTTTAACCTAGAAGAACGAAATTTGGCGAGCCAAGTGGGATTCGTGTACTGATCATTACCTGAAAAGTTTCATCCAGATTGGGTGAAAAAGTGTGTGCTGAGATTTCAGGCAACTCGTAGTTTTTTTGGAAGCTTGGCAGGCCCTTTCAAGAAAGTGATTCTTGCCAGTCTCTGCTTAGGGCTACATCAACAGCAAACAAAACATAGAGATAGAACTTGAAACTGCTTTATTGTGTCAAGTTTCAAAGAGCTAGCACAAACCGTGTTTGATTTAGAGTTCCAAATACATGTATCCCTTTGGAGAAAACAGAGTGAAACCTCAAAATAAAAACCGGTTACTGCCAACGAACTGTTTAACCTAGAAGAACAAAATTTGGCGAGCCAAGAGGATTGGTGTACTCATCATTACCTGAAAGTTTCATCAAGATTGGGTGAAAAAGTGTGTGCTGAGATTTCAGGCAACTCGTAGTTTTTTGGAAGCTTGGCAGGCCCTTTCCATGAAAGTGATTCTCGCCAGTCTCTGCTTAGGGCTACATCAACAGCATACAAACCATAGAGATAGAACTTGAAACTGCTTTATTGTGTCAAGTGTCAAAGAGCTAGCACAAACCGTGTTTGATTTAGAGTTCCAAATACATGTATCCCTTCGGAGAAAACAGAGTGAAACCTCAAAATGAAACCGGTTACTGCCAACGAACGGTTAACCTAGAAGAACGAAATTTGGCGAGCCAAGTGGGATTGGTGTACTGATCATTACCTGAAAGTTTCATCAAGATTGGGTGAAAAAGTGTGTGCTGAGATTTCAGGCAACTCGTAGTTTTTTGGAAGCTTGGCAGGCCCTTTCCATGAAAGTGATTCTCGCCAGTCTCTGCTTAGGGCTACATCAACAGCAAACAAACCATAGAGATAGAACTTGAAACTGCTTTATTGTGTCAAGTTTCATAGAGCTAGCACAAACCGTGTTTGATTTAGAGTTCCAAATACATGTATCCCTATAGGAGAAAACAGAGTGAAACCTTCAAAATGAAACCGGTTACTGCCAACGAACGGTTTAACCTACAAGAACGAAATTTGGCGAGCGAAGTGGGATTTGTGTACTGATCATTACCTGAAAGTTTCATCAAGATGGGTGAAAAAGTGTGTGCTGAGATTTCAGGCACTCGTAGTTTTTTGGAAGCTTGGCAGGCCGTTTCCATGAAAGTGATTCTCGCCAGTCTCTGCTTAGGGCTACATCAACAGTAAACAAACATAGAGATAGAACTTGAAACTGCTTTATTGTGTCAAGTTTCAAAGAGCTAGCACAAACCGTGTTTGATTTAGAGTTCCAAATACATGTATCCCTATAGGAGAAAACAGAGTGAAACCTCAAAAATGAAACGGTTACTGCCAACGAACGGTTTAACCTAGAAGAACGAAATTTGGCGAGCCAAGTGGGATTGGTGTACTGATCATTACCTGAAAGTTTCATCAAGATTGGGTGAAAAAGTGTGTGCTGAGATTTCAGGTAACTCGTAAGTTTTTTGGAATCTTGAAGGCCCTTTCCATGAAAGTGATTCTCGCCAGTCTCTGCTTAGGGCTATATCAACAGCAAAGAAACCATAGACATAGAACTTGAAACTGCTTTATTGTGTCAAGTTTCAAAAAGCTAGCACAAACCGTGTTTGATTTAGAGTTCCAAATACATGTATCCCTATGGAGAAAACAGAGTGAAACCTCAAAATGAAACCGGTTACTGCCAACGAACGGTTTAACCTAGAAGAACAAAATTTGGCGAGCCAATTGGGATTGGTGTACTGATCATACCTGAAAGTTTCATCAAGATTGGGTGAAAAATCTGGGATTTCAGGCAACTCGTAGTTTTTTGGAAGCTTGCAGGCCCTTTTCGATGAAAGTGATTCTCGCCAGTCTCTGCTTAGGCTACATCAACAGCAAACAAGCCATAAAGATAGAACTTGAAACTGCTTTATTGTGTCAAGTTTCAAAGAGCTAGCACAAAACCGTGTTTGATTGAGAGTTCCAAATACATGTATTCTATAGAGAAAACAGAGTGAAACCTCAAAATGAAACCGTTTACTGTCAAAGAACGGTTTAACCTAGAAGAACGAAATTTGGCGAGCCAAATGGGATTGGTGTACTGATCATTACCTGAAAGTTTCATCAAGATTGGGTGAAAAAGTGTGTGCTGATTTCAGGCAACTCGTAGTTTTTTGGAAGCTTGGCAGGCCCTTTCCATGAAAGTGATTCTCGCCATTCTCTGCTTAGGGCTACATCAACAGCAAACAAACCATAGAGATAGAACTTGATACTGCTTTATTGTGTCAAGTTTCAAAGACCTAGCACAAACCGTGTTTGATTTAGAGTTCCAAATACATGTATCCCTATAGGAGAAAACACAGTGAAACCTCAAAATGAAACCGGTTACTGCCAAAGAACGGTTTATCCTAGAAGAACGAAATGTGGCGAGCCAATTGGGATTGGTGTACTGATCATTACCTGAAAGTTTCATCAAGATTGGGTGAAAAAGTGTTTGCTGAGATTTCAGGGAACTCGTAGTTTTTTGGAAGCTTGGCAGGCCCTTTCCATGAAAGTGATTCTAGCCAGTCTCTGCTTAGGGCTACATCAACAGCAACAAACCATAGAGATAGAACTTGAAACTGCCTTTACTGTGTCAAGTTTCAAAGAGCTAGACAAACCGTGTTTCATTTAGAGTTCCAAATACATGTATCCCTATGGGAGAAAACAGAGTGAAACCTCAAAATGAAACCGGTTTACTGCCAACGAACGGTTTAACCTAGAAGAACAAAATTTGGCGAGCCAATTGGGATTGGTGTACTGATCATTACCTGAAAGTTTCATCAAGATTGGGTGAAAAAGTGTGTGCTGAGATTTCAGGCAACTCGTAGTTTTTTGGAAGCTGGCAGGGCCCTTTCCATGAAAGTGATTCTCGCCAGTCTCTGCTTAGGGCTACATCAACAGCAAACAAGCCATAGAGATAGAACTTGAAACTGCTTTATTGTGTCAAGTTTCAAAGAGCTACCACAAACCGTGTTTGATTGAGAGTTCAAATACATGTATTTCTATAGGAGAAAACACAGTGAAACCTCAAAATGAAACCGGTTACTGCCAACGAACGGTTTATCCTAGAAGAACGAAATGTGGCGAGCCAAGTGGGATTGGTGTACTGATCATTACCTGAAAGTTTCATCAAGATTGGGTGAAAAAGTGTTTGCTGAGATTTCAGGCAACTCGTAGTTTTTTGGAAGCTGGGCAGGCCCTTTCCATGAAAGTGATTCTCGCCAGTCTCTGCTTAGGGCTACATCAACAGCAAACAAACCATAGAGATAGAACTTGAAACTGCTTTATTGTGTCAAGTTTCAAAGACCTAGCACAAACCGTGTTTGATTTAGAGTTCCAAATACATGTATCCCTATAGGAGAAAACAGAGTGAAACCTCAAAATGAAACCGGTTACTGCCAACGAACGGTTTAACCTAGAAGAACGAAATTTGGCGAGCCAAGTGGGATTGGTGTACTGATCATTACCTGAAAGTTTCATCAAGATTGGGTGAAAAAGTGTGTGCTAAGATTTCATGCAACTTGTAGTTTTTTGGAAGCTTGGCAGGCCCTTTCCATGAAAGTGATTCTCGCCAGTCTCTGCTTAGGGCTACATCAACAGCAAACAAACCATGGAGATAGAACTTGAAACTGCTTTATTGTGTCAAATTTCAAATTTCTAGCACAAACCGTGTTTGATTTAGAGTTCCAAACACATGTATCCCTATAGGAGAATACAGAGTGAAACCTCAAAATGAAACCGGTTACTGCCAACGAACGGTTTAACCTAGAAGAATGAAATTTGGCGAGCCAAGTGGGATTGGTGTACTGATCATTACCTGAAAGTTTCATCAAGATTGGGTGAAAAAGTGTGTGCTGAGATTTCAGGCAACTCGTAGTTTTTTGGAAGCTTGGCAGGCCCTTTCCATGAAAGTGATTCTCGCCAGTCTCTGCTTAGGGCTACATCAAGAGCAAACAAGCCATAGAGATAGAACTTGAAACTGCTTTATTGTGTCAAGTTTCAAAGAGCTAGCACAAACCGTGTTTGATTGAGAGTTCCAAATACATGTATTTCTATAGGAGAAAACAGAGTGAAACCTCAAAATGAAACCGGTTACTGTCAAAGAACGGTTTAACCTAGAAGAACGAAATTTGGCGAGCCAAGTGGGATTGGTGTACTGATCATTACCTGAAAGTTTCATCAAGATTGGGTGAAAAAGTGTGTGCTGATTTCAGGCAACTCGTAGTTGTCTGGAAGCTTGGCAGGCCCTTTCCATGAAAGTGATTCTCGCCAGTCTCTGCTTAGGGCTACATCAACAGCAAACAAACCATAGAGAAAGAACTTGAAACTGCTTTATTGTGTCAAGTTTCAAAGAGCTTGCACAAACCGTGCTTGATTTGGAGTTCCATATACATGTATCCCTATAGGAGAAAACAGAGTGAAACCTCAAAATGAAACCGGTTACTGCCAACGAATGGTTTAACCTAGAAGAATGAAATTTGGCGAACCAAGTGGGATTGGTGTACTGATCATTACCTGAAAGTTTCACCAAGTTTGGGTGAAAAAGTGTTTGCTGAGATTTTAGGCAACTCGTAGTTTTTTGGAAGCTTGGCAGGCCCTTTCCATGAAAGTGATTCTCGCCAGTCTCTGCTAAGGGCTCCATCAACAGCAAACAAACCATAGAGATAGAACTTGAAACTGCTTTATTCTGTCAAGTTTCAAAAAGCTAGCACAAACCGTGTTTGATTTAGAGTTCCAAATACATGTATCCCTATAGGAGAAAACACAGTGAAACCTCAAAATGAAACCGGTTACTGCAAACGAACGGTTAAACCTAGAAGAACGAAATTTGGTGAGCCAAGTGGTATTAGTGTACTGATTATTACATGAAAGTTTCATCAAGATTGGGTGAAAAAGTGTGTGCTGAGATTTCAGGAAACTCGTAGTTTTTTGGAAGCTTGGCAGGCCCTTTCCCTGAAAGTGATTCTCGCCAGTCTCTGCTTAGGGCTACATCAACAGCAAACAAACCATAAAGATAGAACTTGAAACTGCTTTATTGTGTCAAGTTTCAAAGAGCTAGCACAAACCGTGTTTGATTTAGAGTTCAAATTACATGTATCCCTATAGGAGAAAACAGAGTGAAACCTCAAAATGAAACCGGTTACTGCCAACGAACGGTTTATCCTAGAAGAACGAAATTTGGCGAGCCAAGTAGGATTGGTGTACTGATCATTACCTGAAAGTATCATCAAGATTGGGTGAAAAAGTGTTTGCTGAGACTTCAGGCAACTCGTAGTTTTTTGGAATCTTGGCGGGCCCTTTCCATGAAAGTGATTCTTGCCAGTCTCTGCTTAGGGCTACATCAACAGCAAACAAACCATAGACATAGAACTTGAAACTGCTTTATTGTGTCAAGTTTCAAAGAGCTAGCACAAACCGTGTTTGATTTAGAGTTCCAAATACATGTATCCCTATGGGAGAAAACAGAGTGAAACCTCAAAATGAAACCGGTTACTGCCAACGAACGGTTTAACCTAGAAGAACCAAATTTGGCGAGCCAATTAGGATTGGTGTACTGATCATTACCTGAAAGTTTCATCAAGATTGGGTGAAAAAGTGTGTGCTGAGATTTCAGGCAACTCGTAGTTTTTTGGAAGCTTGGCAGGCCCTTTCCATGAAAGTGATTCTCGCCAGTCTCTGCTTAGGGCTACATCAACAGCAAACAAGCCATAGAGATAGAACTTGAAACTGCTTTATTGTGTCAAGTTTCAAAGAGCTAGCACAAACCATGTTTGATTGAGATTTCCAAATACATGTATTTCTATAGGAGAAAGCAGAGTGAAACCTCAAAATGAAACCGGTTACTGTCAAAGAACGGTTTAACCTAGAAGAACAAAATTTGGCGAGCCAAGTGGGATTGGTATACTGATCATTACCTGAAAGTTTCATCAAGATTGGGTGAAAAAGTGTGTGCTGATTTCAGGCAACTCTTAGTTGTCTGGAAGCTTGGCAGGCCCTTTCCATGAAAGTGATTCTCACCAGTCTCTGCTTAGGGCTAAATCAACAGCAAACAAACCATAGAGATAGAACTTGAAACTGCTTTATTGTGTCAAGTTTCAAAGAGCTAGCACAAACCGTGTTTGATTTAGAGTTCCAAATACATGTATCCCTATACGAGAAAACAGAGTGAAACCACAAAATGAAACCGGTTACTGCCAACGAACGGTTTAACCTAGAAGAACGAAATTTGGAGAGCCAAGTGGGATTGGTGTACTGATCATTACTTGAAAGTTTCATCAAGATTGGGTGAAAAAGTGTGTGCTAAGATTTCAGGCAACTCGTAGTTTTTTGGAAGCTTGGCAGGCCCTTTCCATGAAAGTGATTCTCGCCAGTCTCTGCTTAGGGCTACATCAACAGCAAACAAACCATAGACATAGAACTTGAAACTGCTTTATTGTGTCAAGTTTCAAAGAGCTAGCACAAACCGTGTTTGATTTAGAGTTCCAAATACATGTATCCCTATAGGAGAAAACAGAATAAAACCTCAAAATGAAACCGGTTACTGCCAACGAATGGTTTAACCTAGAAGAATGAAATTTGGCGAGCCAAGTGGGATTGGTGTACTGATCATTACCTGATAGTTTCATCAAGTTTGGGTGAAAAAGTGTTTGCTGAGATTTCAGGTAACTCGTAGTTTTTTGGAAGCTTGGCAGGCCCTTTCCATGAAAGTGATTCTCGCCAGTCTCTGCTAAGGGCTCCATCAACAGCAAACAAACCATAGAGATAGAACTTGAAACTGCTTTATTCTGTCAAGTTTCAAAAAGCTAGCACAAACCGTGTTTGATTTAGAGTTCCAAATACATGTTTCCCTATAGGAGAAAACACAGTGAAACCTCAAAATGAAACCGGTTACTGGCAACGAACGGTTTAACCTAGAAGAACGAAATTTGGCGAGCCAAGTGCGATTGGTGTACTGATCATTACCTGAAAGTTTCATCAAGATTGGGTGAAAAAGTGTGTGCTGAAATTTCAGGAAACTCGTAGTCTTTTGGAAGCTTGGCAAGCCCTTTCCATGAAAGTGATTCTCGCCAGTCTCTGCTCAGGGCTACATCAACAGCAAACAAACCATAGAGATATAACTTGAAACTGCTTTATTGTGTCAATTTTCAAAGAGCTAGCACAAATCGTGTTTCATTTAGAGTTCCAAATACATGTATCCCTACGGGAGAAAACAGAGTGAAACCTCAAAATGAAACCGGTTACTGCCAACGAACGGTTTAACCTAGAATAACGAAATTTGGCGAGCCAAGTGGGATTGGTGTACTGATCATTACCTGAAAGTTTCATCAAGATTGGGTGAAAAAGTGTGTGCTGAGATTTCAGGGAACTCGTAATTTTTTGGAATCTTGGCAGGCCCTTTCCATGAAAGTGATTCTCGCCAGTCTCTGCTTAGGGCAACATCAGCAGCAAAGAAACCATAGAGATAGAACTTGAAACTGCTTTATTGTGTCAAGTTTCAAAGAGCTAGCACAAACCGTGTTTGATTTAGAGTTCCAAATACATGTATCCCTATAGGAGAAAACAGAGTGAAACCTCAAAATGCAACCGGTTACTGCTAACGAACGGTTTAACCCAGAAGAACGAAATTTGACCAGCCAAGTGGGATTGGTGTACTGATCATTACCTGAAAGATTCATCAAGATTGGTTGAAAAAGTGTTTGCTGAGATTTCAGGCAACTCGTAGTTTTTTGGAATCTTGGCAGGCCCTTTCCATGAAAGTGATTCTCGCCAGTCTCTGCTTAGGGCTACATCAACAGCAAACAAACCATAGAGATAGAACTTGAAACTTCTTTATTTTGTCAAGTTTCAAAGAGCTAGCACAAACCGTGTTTGATTTAGAGTTCCAAATACATGTATCCCTATGGGAGAAAACAGAGTGAAACCTCAAAATGAAACCGGTTACTGCCAACGAACGGTTTAACCTAGAAGAACGAAATTTGTTGAGCCAAGTGGGATTGGTGTACTCATCATTACCTGAAAGTTTCATCAAGATTGGGTGAAAAAGTGTGTGCTGAGATTTCAGGCAACTCGTAGTTTTTTGGAAGCTTGGCAGGCCCTTTCCATGAAAGTGATTCTCGCCAGTCTCTGCTTAGGGCTACATCAACAGCAAACAAACCATGAAGATAGAACTTGAAACTGCTTTATTGTGTCAAGTTTCAAAGAGCTAGCACAAACCGTGTTTGATTTAGAGTTCAAATTACATGTATCCCTATAGAAGAAAACAGAGTGAAACCTCAAAATTAAACCGGTTACTGCCAACGAACGGTTTAACCTAGAAGAAGGAAATTTGGCGAGCCAAGTTGGATTGGTGTACTGATCATTACCTGAAAGTATCATCAAGATTGGTTGAAAAAGTGTTTGCTGAGACTTCAGGCAACTCGTAGTTTTTTGGAATCTTGGCAGGCCCTTTCCATGAAAGTGATTCTCGCCAGTCTCTGCTTAGTGCTACATCAACAGCAAAGAAACGATAGAGATAGAACTTGAAACTGCTTTATTGTGTCAAGTTTCAAAGAGCTAGCACAAACCATGTTTGATTTAGAGTTCCAAATACATGTATCCCTATAGGAGAAAACACAGTGAAACCTCAAAATGCAACCGGTTACTGCCAACGAACGGTTTAACCTAGAAGAACGAAATGTGGCGAGCCAAGTGGGATTGTTGTACTGATCATTACCTGAAAGTTTCATCAAGATTGGGTGAAAAAGTGTGTGCTGATTTCAGGCAACTCGTAGTTGTCTGGAAGCTTGTCAGGCCCTTTCCATGAAAGTGATTCTCGCCAGTCTTTGCTTAGGGCTACATCAACAGCAAACAAACCATAGAGATAGAACTTGAAACTGCTTTATTGTGTCAAGTTTCAAAGAGCTAGCACAAACCGTGTTTGATTTAGAGTTCCAAATACATGTATCCCTATAGGAGAAAACAGAGTGAAACCTCAAAATGAATCCGGTTACTGCCAACGAACGGTTTAACCTAGAAGAACGAAATTTGGCGAGCCAAGTGGGATTGGTGTACTGATCATTACCTGAAAGTTTCATCAAGATTGGGTGAAAAAGTGTGTGCTGAGATTTCAGGAATTCGTAGTCTTTTGGAAGCTTGGCAGGCCCTTTCCCTGAAAGTGATTCTCGCCAGTCTCTGCTTAGGGCTACATCAACAGCAAACAAACCATAGAGATAGAACTTGAAACTGCTTTATTGTGTCAAGTTTCAAAGAGCTAGCACAAACTGTGTTTGATTTAGAGTTCCAAATACATGTATCCCTATAGGAGAAAACAGAGTGAAACCTCAAAATGAAACCGGTTACTGGCAACGAACGGTTTAACCTAGAGGAACGAAATTTGGCGAGCCAAGTGGGATTGGTGTACTGATCATTACCTGAAAGTTTCATCAAGATTGGGTGAAAAAGTGTGTGCTGAAATTTCAGGAAACTCGTAGTCTTTTGGAAGCTTAGCAAGCCCTTTCCATGAAAGTGATTCTCGCCAGTCTCTGCTTAGGGCTACATCAACAGCAAACAAACCATAGAGATATAACTTGAAACTGCTTTATTGTGTCAAGTTTCAAAGAGCTAGCACAAATCGTGTTTCATTTAGAGTTCCAAATACATGTATCTCAACGGGAGAAAACAGAGTGAAACCTCAAAATGAAACCGGTTACTGCCAACGAATGGTTTAACCTAGAATAACGAAATTTAGCGAGCCAAGTGGGATTAGTGTACTGATCATTACCTGAAAGTTTCATCAAGATTGGGTGAAAAAGAGTGTGCTGAGATTTCAGGGAACTCGTAGTTTTTTGGAATCTTGGCAGGCCATTTCCATGAAAGGGATTCTCGCCAGTCTCTGCTTAGGGCAACATCAGCAGCAAAGAAACCATAGAGATACAACTTGAAACTGCTTTATTGTGTCAAGTTTTAAAGAGCTAGCACAAACCGTGTTTGATTTAGAGTTCCAAATACATGTATCCCTATAGGAGAAAACAGAGTGAAACCTCAAAATGCAACCGGTTACTGCCAACGAACGGTTTAACCCAGAAGAACGAAATTTGACGAGCCAAGTGGGATTGGTGTACTGATCTTTACCTGAAAGATTCATCAAGATTGGTTGAAAAAGTGTTTGCTGAGATTTCAGGCAACTCATAGTTTTTTGGAATCTTGGCAGGCCCTTTCCATGAAAGTGATTCTCGCCAGTCTCTGCTTAGGGCTACATCAACAGCAAACAAACCATAAAGATAGAACTTGAAACTTCTTTATTTTGTCAAGTTTCAAAGAGCTAGGACAAACCGTGTTTGATTTAGAGTTCCAAATACATGTATCCCTATGGGAGAAAACAGAGTGAAACCTCAAAATGAAACCGGTTACTGCCAACGAACGGTTTAACCTAGAAGAACGAAATTTGTTGAGCCAAGTGGGATTGGTGTACTCATCATTACCTGAAAGTTTCATCAAGATTGGGTGAAAAAGTGTGTGCTGAGATTTCAGGCAACTCGTAGTTTTTTGGAAGCTTGGCAGGCCCTTTCCATGAAAGTGATTCTCGCCAGTCTCTGCTTAGGGCTACATCAACAGCAAACAAACCATACACATAGAACTTGAAACTGCTTTATTGTGTCAAGTTTCAAAGAGCTAGCACAAACCATGTTTGATTTAGAGTTCAAATTACATGTATCCCTATAGGAGAAAACAGAGTGAAACCTCAAAATGAAACCGGTTACTGCCAACGAACGGTTTAACCTAGAAGCACGAAATTTGGCGAGCCAAGTTGGATTGGTGTACTGATCATTACTTGAAAGTATCATCAAGATTGGGAGAAAAAGTGTTTGCTGAGACTTCAGGCAACTCGTAGTTTTTTGGAATCTTGGCAGGCCCTTTCCATGAAAGTGATTCTTGCCAGTCTCTGCTTAGTGCTACATCAACAGCAAACAAACCATAGAGATAGAACTTGAAACTGCTTTATTGTGTCAAGTTTCAAAGAGCTAGCACAAACCGTGTTTGATTTAGAGTTCCAAATACATGTATCCCTATAGGAGAAAACACAGTGAAACCTCAAAATGAAACCGGTTACTGCCAACGAACGGTTTAACCTAGAAGAACGAAATTTGGCGAGCCAAGTGGGATTGGTTTACTGATAATTACCTGTAAGTTTCATCAAGATTGGGTGAAAAAGTGTTTGCTGAGATTTCATTCATCTCGTAGTTTTTTGGAAGCTTGGCAGGCCCTTTCCATGAAAGTGATTCTCGCCAGTCTCTGCTTAGGGCTACATCAACAGCAAACAAACCATAGAGATAGAATTTGAAACTGCTTTATTGTGTCAAGTTTCAAAGAGCTAGCACAAACCGTGTTTGATTTAGAGTTCCAAATACATGTATCCCTATAGGAGAAAACAGAGTGAAACCTCAAAATGAAACCGGTTACTGCCACCAAACGGTTTAACCTAGAAGAAGGAAATTTGGCAAGCCAAGGGGGATTGGTGTACTGATCATTACCTGAAAGTTTCATCAAGATTGGGTGAAAAAGTGTGTGCTGAGATTTCAGGCAACTCGTAGTTTTTTGGAATCTTGGCAGGCCCTTTCCATGAAAGTGATTCTCGCCAGTCTCTGCTTAGGGCAACATCAGCAGCAAAGAAACCATAGAGATAGAACTTGAAACTGCTTTATTGTGTCAAGTTTTAAAGAGCTAGCACAAACCGTGTTTGATTTAGAGTTCCAAATACATGTATCCCTATAGGAGAAAACAGAGTGAAACCTCAAAATGCAACCGGTTACTGCCAACGAACGGTTTAACCCAGAAGAACGAAATTTGACGAGCCAAGTGGGATTGGTGTACTGATCATTACCTGAAAGTTTCATCAAGATTGGGTGAAAAAGTGTGTGCTGAGATTTCAGGAAACTCGTAGTCTTTTGGAAGCTTGGCAGGCCCTTTCCCTGAAAGTGATTCTCGCCAGTCTCTGCTTAGGGCTACATCAACAGCAAACAAACCATACACATAGAACTTGAAACTGCTTTATTGTGTCAAGTTTCAAAGAGCTAGCACAAACCATGTTTGATTTAGAGTTCAAATTACATGTATCCCTATAGGAGAAAACAGAGTGAAACCTCAAAATGAAACCGGTTACTGCCAACGAACGGTTTAACCTAGAAGAACGAAATTTGGCGAGCCAAGTTGGATTGGTGTACTGATCATTACTTGAAAGTATCATCAAGATTGGGAGAAAAAGTGTTTGCTGAGACTTCAGGCAACTCGTAGTTTTTTGGAATCTTGGCAGGCCCTTTCCATGAAAGTGATTCTTGCCAGTCTCTGCTTAGTGCTACATCAACAGCAAACAAACCATAGAGATAGAACTTGAAACTGCTTTATTGTGTCAAGTTTCAAAGAGCTAGCACAAACCGTGTTTGATTTAGAGTTCCAAATACATGTATCCCTATAGGAGAAAACACAGTGAAACCTCAAAATGAAACCGGTTACTGCCAACGAACGGTTTAACCTAGAAGAACGAAATTTGGCGAGCCAAGTGGGATTGGTTTACTGATAATTACCTGTAAGTTTCATCAAGATTGGGTGAAAAAGTGTTTGCTGAGATTTCATTCATCTCGTAGTTTTTTGGAAGCTTGGCAGGCCCTTTCCATGAAAGTGATTCTCGCCAGTCTCTGCTTAGGGCTACATCAACAGCAAACAAACCATAGAGATAGAATTTGAAACTGCTTTATTGTGTCAAGTTTCAAAGAGCTAGCACAAACCGTGTTTGATTTAGAGTTCCAAATACATGTATCCCTATAGGAGAAAACAGAGTGAAACCTCAAAATGAAACCGGTTACTGCCACCAAACGGTTTAACCTAGAAGAAGGAAATTTGGCAAGCCAAGGGGGATTGGTGTACTGATCATTACCTGAAAGTTTCATCAAGATTGGGTGAAAAAGTGTGTGCTGAGATTTCAGGCAACTCGTAGTTTTTTGGAAGCTTGGCAGGCCCTTTCCATGAAAGTGATTCTCGCCAGTCTCTGCTTAGGGCAACATCAGCAGCAAAGAAACCATAGAGATAGAACTTGAAACTGCTTTATTGTGTCAAGTTTTAAAGAGCTAGCACAAACCGTGTTTGATTTAGAGTTCCAAATACATGTATCCCTATAGGAGAAAACAGAGTGAAACCTCAAAATGCAACCGGTTACTGCCAACGAACGGTTTAACCCAGAAGAACGAAATTTGACGAGCCAAGTGGGATTGGTGTACTGATCTTTACCTGAAAGATTCATCAAGATTGGTTGAAAAAGTGTTTGCTGAGATTTCAGGCAACTCATAGTTTTTTGGAATCTTTGCAGGCCCTTTCCATGAAAGTGATTCTCGCCAGTCTCTGCTTAGGGCTACATCAACAGCAAACAAACCATAAAGATAGAACTTGAAACTTCTTTATTTTGTCAAGTTTCAAAGAGCTAGCACAAACCGTGTTTGATTTAGAGTTCCAAATACATGTATCCCTATGGGAGAAAACAGAGTGAAACCTCAAAATGAAACCGGTTACTGCCAACGAACGGTTTAACCTAGAAGAACGAAATTTGTTGAGCCAAGTGGGATTGGTGTACTCATCATTACCTGAAAGTTTCATCAAGATTGGGTGAAAAAGTGTGTGCTGAGATTTCAGGCAACTCGTAGTTTTTTGGAAGCTTGGCAGGCCCTTTCCATGAAAGTGATTCTCGCCAGTCTCTGCTTAGGGCTACATCAACAGCAAACAAACCATACACATAGAACTTGAAACTGCTTTATTGTGTCAAGTTTCAAAGAGCTAGCACAAACCATGTTTGATTTAGAGTTCAAATTACATGTATCCCTATAGGAGAAAACAGAGTGAAACCTCAAAATGAAACCGGTTACTGCCAACGAACGGTTTAACCTAGAAGAACGAAATTTGGCGAGCCAAGTTGGATTGGTGTACTGATCATTACTTGAAAGTATCATCAAGATTGGGAGAAAAAGTGTTTGCTGAGACTTCAGGCAACTCGTAGTTTTTTGGAATCTTGGCAGGCCCTTTCCATGAAAGTGATTCTTGCCAGTCTCTGCTTAGTGCTACATCAACAGCAAACAAACCATAGAGATAGAACTTGAAACTGCTTTATTGTGTCAAGTTTCAAAGAGCTAGCACAAACCGTGTTTGATTTAGAGTTCCAAAAACATGTATCCCTATAGGAGAAAACACAGTGAAACCTCAAAATGAAACCGGTTACTGCCAACGAACGGTTTAACCTAGAAGAACGAAATTTGGCGAGCCAAGTGGGATTGGTTTACTGATAATTACCTGTAAGTTTCATCAATATTGGGTGAAAAAGTGTTTGCTGAGATTTCATTCATCTCGTAGTTTTTTGGAAGCTTGGCAGGCCCTTTCCATGAAAGTGATTCTCGCCAGTCTCTGCTTAGGGCTACATCAACAGCAAACAAACCATAGAGATAGAATTTGAAACTGCTTTATTGTGTCAAGTTTCAAAGAGCTAGCACAAACCGTGTTTGATTTAGAGTTCCAAATACATGTATCCCTATAGGAGAAAACAGAGTGAAACCTCAAAATGAAACCGGTTACTGCCACCAAACGGTTTAACCTAGAAGAAGGAAATTTGGCAAGCCAAGGGGGATTGGTGTACTGATCATTACCTGAAAGTTTCATCAAGATTGGGTGAAAAAGTGTGTGCTGAGATTTCAGGCAACTCGTAGTTTTTTGGAATCTTGGCAGGCCCTTTCCATGAAAGTGATTCTCGCCAGTCTCTGCTTAGGGCTACATCAACAGCAAACAAACCATAGAGATAGAACTTGAAACTGCTTTATTGTGTCAAGTTTCAAAGAGCTAGCACAAACCATGTTTGATTTAGAGTTCCAAATACATGTATCCCTATAGGAGAAAACACAGTGAAACCTCAAAATGCAACCGGTTATTGCCAACGAACGGTTTAACCTAGAAGAACGAAATGTGGCGAGCCAAGTGGGATTGTTGTACTGATCATTACCTGAAAGTTTCATCAAGATTCGTGAAAAAGTGTGTGCTGAGATTTCAGGGAACTCGTAGTTTTTTGGAATCTTGGCAGGCCATTTCCATGAAAGTGATTCTCGCCAGTCTCTGCTTAGGGCAACATCAGCAGCAAAGAAACCATAGAGATAGAACTTGAAACTGCTTTATTGTGTCAAGTTTTAAAGAGCTAGCACAAACCGTGTTTGATTTAGAGTTCCAAATACATGTATCCCTATAGGAGAAAACAGAGTGAAACCTCAAAATGCAACCGGTTACTGCCAACGAACGGTTTAACCCATAAGAACGAAATTTGACGAGCCAAGTGGGATTGGTGTACTGATCATTAACTGAAAGATTCATCAAGATTGGTTGAAAAAGTGTTTGCTGAGATTTCAGGCAACTCATAGTTTTTTGGAATCTTGGCAGGCCCTTTCCATGAAAGTGTTTCTCGCCAGTCTCTGCTTAGGGCTACATCAACAGCAAACAAACCATAGAGATAGAACTTGAAACTTCTTTATTTTGTCAAGTTTCAAAGAGCTAGCACAAACCGTGTTTGATTTAGAGTTCCAAATACATGTATCCCTATGGGAGAAAACAGAGTAAAACCTCAAAATGAAACCGGTTACGGCCAACGAACGGTTTAACCTAGAAGAACGAAATTTGGCGTGCCAATTGGGATTGGTGTACTGATCATTACCTGAAAGTTTCATCAAGATTGGGTGAAAAAGTGTGTGCTGAGATTTCAGGCAACTCGTAGTTTTTTGGAAGCTTGGCAGGCCCTTTCCATGAAAGTGATTCTCGCCAGTCTCTGCTTAGGGCTACATCAACAGCAAACAAACCATAAAGATAGAACTTGAAACTGCTTTATTGTGTCAAGTTTCAAAGAGCTAGCACAAACCGTGTTTGATTTAGAGTTCAAATTACATGTTTCCCTATAGGAGAAAACAGAGTGAAACCTCAAAATGAAACCGGTTACTGCCAACGAACGGTTAAACCTAGAAGAACGAAATTTGGCGAGCCAAGTTGGATTGGTGTACTGATCATTACTTGAAAGTATCATCAAGATTGGGTGAAAAAGTGTTTGCTGAGACTTCAGGCAACTCGTAGTTTTTTGGAATCTTGGCAGGCCCTTTCCATGAAAGTGATTCTTGCCAGTCTCTGCTTAGTGCTACATCAACAGCAAAGAAACGATAGAGATAGAACTTGAAACTGCTTTATTGTGTCAAGTTTCAAAGAGCTACCACAAACCGTGTTTTATTTAGAGTTCCAAATACATGTATCCCTATAGGAGAAAACACAGTGAAACCTCAAAATGAAACCGGTTACTGCCAACGAACGGTTTAACCTAGAAGAACGAAATTTGGCGAGCCAAGTGGGATTGGTTTACTGATAATTACCTGAAAGTTTCATCAAGATTGGGTGAAAAAGTGTTTGCTGAGATTTCAGGCATCTCGTAGTTTTTTGGAATCTTGGCAGGCCCTTTCCCTGAAAGTGATTCTCGCCAGTCTCTGCTTAGGGCTACATCAACAGCAAACAAACCATAGAGATAGAACTTGAAACTGCTTTATTGTGTCAAGTTTCAAAAAGCTAGCACAAACCGTGTTTGATTTAGAGTTCCAAATACATGTATCCCTATAGGAAAAAACATAGTGAAACCTCAAAATGAAACCGGTTACTGCCAACGAACGGTTTAACCTAGAAGAACGAAATTTGGCGTGCCAAGTGGGATTGGTGTACTGATCATTACCTGAAAGTTTCATCAAGATTGGGTGAAAATGTGTGTGCTGAGATTTCAGGCAACTCGTAGTTTTTTGGAAGCTTGACAGGCCCTTTCCATGAAAGTGATTCTCGCCAGTCTCTGCTTAGGGCAACATCAACAGCAAACAAACCATAGAGATAGAACTTGAAACTGCTTTATAGTGTCAAGTTTCAAAGAGCTAGCAAAAACCGTGTTTGATTTAGAGTTCCAAATACATGTATCCCTATAGGAGAAAACAGAGTGAAACCTCAAAATGAAACCGGTTACTGCCAACGAACGGTTTAACCTAGAAGAACGAAATTTGGCGAGCCAAGTGGGATTGGTGTACTGATCATTACCTGAAAGTTTCATCAAGATTGGGTGAAAAAGTGTGTGCTGAGATTTCAGGCAACTCGTAGTTTTTTGGAAGCTTGGCAGGCCCTTTCCATGAAAGTGATTCTCGCCAGTCTCTGCTTAGGGCTACATCAGCAGCAAACAAACCATTGAGATAGAACTTGAAACTGCTTTATTGTGTCAAGCTTCAAAGAGCTAGCACAAACCGTGTTTGATTTAGAGTTCCAAATACATATATCCGTATAGGAGAAAACAGAGTGAAACCTCAAAATGAAACCGGTTACTGCCAACGAACGGTTTAACCTAGAAGAACAAAATTTGGCGAGCCAAGTGCGATTGTTGTACTGATCATTACCTGAAAGTTTCATCAAGATTGGGTGAAAATGTGTGTGCTGAGATTTCAGGCAACTCGTAGTTTTTTGGAAGCTTGGCAGGCCCTGTCCATGAAAGTGATTCTCGCCAGTCTCTGCTTAGGGCAACATCAACAGCAAACAAACCATAGAGATAGAACTTGAAACTGCTTTATTGTGTCAAGTTTCAAAGAGCTACCACAAACCGTGTTTGATTTAGAGTTCCAAATACATGTATCCCTATAGGAGAAAACAGAGTGAAACCTCAAAATGAAACCGGTTACTGCCAACGAACGGTTTAACCTAGAAGAACGAAATTGACGAGCCAAGAGGGATTCGTGTACTGATCATTACCTGAAAGATTCATCAAGATTGGGTGAAAAAGTGTTTGCTGAGATTTCAGGCAACTCGTAGTTTTTTGGAATCTTGGCAGGCCCTTTCCATGAAAATGATTCTCGCCAGTCTCTGCTTAGGGCTACATCAACAGCAAACAAACCATAGAGATAGAACTTGAAACTGCTTTATTGTATCAAGTTTCAAAGAGCTAGCACAAACCGTGTTTGATTTAGAGTTCCAAATACATGTATCCCCATAGGAGAAAACAGAGTGAAACCTCAAAAATGAAACCGGTTACTGCCAACCAACGGTTTAACCTAGAAGAACGAAATTTGGCGAGCCAAGTGGGATTGGTGTCCTGATCATTACCTGAAAGTTTCATCAAGATTGGGTGAAAAAGTGTGTGCTGAGATTTCAGGCAACTCGTTGTTTTTTGGAAGCTTGGCAGGCCCTTTCCATGAAAGTGATTCTCGCCAGTCTCTGCTTAGGGCTACATCAACAGCAAACAAACCATAGAGATAGAACTTGAAACTGCTTTATTGTGTCAAGTTTCAAAGAGCTAGCACAAACCGTGTTTGATTTAGAGTTCCAAATACATGACTCCCTATAGGAGAAAACAGAGTGAAACCTCAAAATGTAACCGGTTACTGCCAACGAACGGTTTAACCTAGAAGAACGAAATTTGGCAAGCCAAGTGGGATTGGTGTACTGATCATTACCTGAAAGTTTCATCAAGATTGGGTGAAAAAGTGTGTGCTGAGATTTCAGGCAACTCGTAGTTTTTTGGAATCTTGGCAGGCCCTTTCCATGATGTTATTCTATCCTCTCTCTGCTTAGGGCTACATCAACAGCAAACAAACCATAGAGATATAACTTGAAACTGCTTTATTGTGTCAAGTTTCAAAGAGCTAGCACAAACCGTGTTTGATTTAGAGTTCCAAATACATGTATCCCTATAGGAGAAAACAGAGTGAAACCTCAAAATGAAACCGGTTACTGCCAACGAACGGTTTAACCTAGAAGAAGGAAATTTGGCGAGCCAAGTGGGATTGGTGTACTGATCATTACCTGAAAGTTTCATCAACATTGGGTGAAAAAGTGTTTGCTGAGATTTCAGGCAACTCGTAGTTTTTTGGAATCTTGGCAGGCCCTTTCCATGAAAGTGATTCTCGCCAGTCTCTGCTTAGGGCTACATCAACAGCAAACAAACCATAGAGATAGAACTTGAAACTGCTTTATTGTGTCAAGTTTAAAAGAGCTAGCACAAACCGTGTTTGATTTAGAGTTCCAAATACATGTATCCTTATAGGAGAAAACAGAATGAAACCTCAAAATGAAACCGGTTACTGCCAACGAACGGTTTAACCTAGAAGAACGAAATTTGGCGAGCCAAGTGGGATTCGTGTACTGATCATTACCTGAAAGTTTCATCAAGATTGGAGTGAAAAAGTGTTTGCTGAGATTTCAGGCAACTCGTAGTTTTTTGGAATCTTGGCAGGCCCTTTCCATGAAAGTGATTCTCGCCAGTCTCTGCTTAGGGCTACATCAACAGCAAACAAACCATAGAGATAGAACTTGAAACTGCTTTATTGTGTCAACTTTCAAAGAGCTAGCACAAACCGTGTTTGATTTAGAGTTCCAAATACATGTATCCCTATAGGAGAAAACAGAGTGAAACCTCAAAATGAAACCGGTTACTGCCAACGAACGGTTTAACCTAGAAGAACGAAATTTGGCGTGCCAAGTGGGATTGGTGTACTGATCATTACCTGAAAGTTTCATCAAGATTGGGTGAAAAAGTGTGTGCTGAGATTTCAGGCAACTCGTAGTTTTTTGGAAGCTTGGCAGGCCCTTTCCATGAAAGTGATTCTCGCCAGTCTCTGCTTAGTGCTACATCAACAGCAAACAAACCATAGAGATAGAACTTGAAACTGCTTTATTGTGTCAAGTTTCAAAGAGCTAGCACAAACCGTGTTTGATTTAGAGTTCCAAATACATGTATCCCTATAGGAGAAAACAGAGTGAAAACCTCAAAATGAAACCGGTTACTGCCAACGAACGGTTTAACCTAGAAGAACGAAATTTGGCGAGCCAAGTGGGATTGGTGTCCTGATCATTACCTGAAAGTTTCATCAAGATTGGGTGAAAAAGTGTGTGTTGAGATTTCAGGAAACTCGTAGTTTTTTGGAAGCTTGGCAGGCCCTTTCCATGAAAGTGATTCTCGCCAGTCTCTGCTTAGGGCTACATCAACAGCAAACAAACCATAGAGATAGAACTTGAAACTGCTTTATTGTGTCAAGTTTCAAAGAGCTAGCACCAACCGTGTTTGATTTAGAGTTCCAAATACATGAATCCCTATAGGAGAAAACAGAGTGAAACCTCAAAATGAAACCGGTTACTGCCAACGAACGGTTTAACCTAGAGAAGAACGAAATTGAGCCAAGTGGGATTGGTGTCCTGATCATTACCTGAAAGTTTCATCAAGATTGGGTGAAAAAGTGTGTGCTGAGATTTCAGGCAACTCGTAGTTTTTTGGAAGCTTGGCAGGCCCTTTCCATGAAAGTGATTCTCGCCAGTCTCTGCTTAGGGATACATCAACAGCAAACAAACCATAGAGATAGAACTTGAAACTGCTTTATTGTGTCAAGTTTCAAAGAGCTAGCACAAACCGTGTTTGATTTAGAGTTCCAAATACATGTATCCCTATAGGAGAAAACAGAGTGAAACCTCAAAATGAAACCGGTTACTGCCAACGAACGGTTTAACCTAGAAGAACGAAATTTGGCGAGCCAAGTGGGATTGGTGTACTGATCATTACCTGAAAGTTTCATCAAGATTGGGTGAAAAAGTGTGTGCTGAGATTTCAGGCAACTCGTAGTTGTCTGGAAGCTTGTCAGGCCCTTTCCATGAAAGTGATTCTCGCCAGTCTTTGCTTAGGGCTACATCAACAGCAAACAAACCATAGAGATAGAACTTGAAACTGCTTTATTGTGTCAAGTTTCAAAGAGCTAGCACAAACCGTGTTTGATTTAGAGTTCCAAATACATGTATCCCTATAGGAGAAAACAGAGTGAAACCTCAAAATGAATCCGGTTACTGCCAACGAACGGTTTAACCTAGAAGAACGAAATTTGGCGAGCCAAGTGGGATTGGTGTACTGATCATTACCTGAAAGTTTCATCAAGATTGGGTGAAAAAGTGTGTGCTGAGATTTCAGGAAACTCGTAGTCTTTTGGAAGCTTGGCAGGCCCTTTCCCTGAAAGTGATTCTCGCCAGTCTCTGCTTAGGGCTACATCAACAGCAAACAAACCATAGAGATAGAACTTGAAACTGCTTTATTGTGTCAAGTTTCAAAGAGCTAGCACAAACTGTGTTTGATTTAGAGTTCCAAATACATGTATCCCTATAGGAGAAAACAGAGTGAAACCTCAAAATGAAACCGGTTACTGGCAACGAACGGTTTAACCTAGAGGAACGAAATTTGGCGAGCCAAGTGGGATTGGTGTACTGATCATTACCTGAAAGTTTCATCAAGATTGGGTGAAAAAGTGTGTGCTGAAATTTCAGGAAACTCGTAGTCTTTTGGAAGCTTGGCAAGCCCTTTCCATGAAAGTGATTCTCGCCAGTCTCTGCTTAGGGCTACATCAACAGCAAACAAACCATAGAGATATAACTTGAAACTGCTTTATTGTGTCAAGTTTCAAAGAGCTAGCACAAATCGTGTTTCATTTAGAGTTCCAAATACATGTATCCCAACGGGAGAAAACACAGTGAAACCTCAAAATGAAACCGGTTACTGCCAACGAACGGTTTAACCTAGAATAACAAAATTTAGCGAGCCAAGTGGGATTAGTGTACTGATCATTACCTGAAAGTTTCATCAAGATTGGGTGAAAAAGAGTGTGCTGAGATTTCAGGGAACTCGTAGTTTTTTGGAATCTTGGCAGGCCATTTCCATGAAAGGGATTCTCGCCAGTCTCTGCTTAGGGCAACATCAGCAGCAAAGAAACCATAGAGATAGAACTTGAAACTGCTTTATTGTGTCAAGTTTTAAAGAGCTAGCACAAACCGTGTTTGATTTAGAGTTCCAAATACATGTATCCCTATAGGAGAAAACAGAGTGAAACCTCAAAATGCAACCGGTTACTGCCAACGAACGGTTTAACCCAGAAGAACGAAATTTGACGAGCCAAGTGGGATTGGTGTACTGATCTTTACTTGAAAGATTCATCAAGATTGGTTGAAAAAGTGTTTGCTGAGATTTCAGGCAACTCATAGTTTTTTGGAATCTTGGCAGGCCCTTTCCATGAAAGTGATTCTCGCCAGTCTCTGCTTAGGGCTACATCAACAGCAAACAAACCTTAAAGATAGAACTTGAAACTTCTTTATTTTGTCAAGTTTCAAAGAGCTAGCACAAACCGTGTTTGATTTAGAGTTCCAAATACATGTATCCCTATGGGAGAAAACAGAGTGAAACCTCAAAATGAAACCGGTTACTGCCAACGAACGGTTTAACCTAGAAGAACGAAATTTGTTGAGCCAAGTGGGATTGGTGTACTCATCATTACCTGAAAGTTTCATCAAGATTGGGTGAAAAAGTGTGTGCTGAGATTTCAGGCAACTCGTAGTTTTTTGGAAGCTTGGCAGGCCCTTTCCATGAAAGTGATTCTCGCCAGTCTCTGCTTAGGGCTACATCAACAGCAAACAAACCATACACATAGAACTTGAAACTGCTTTATTGTGTCAAGTTTCAAAGAGCTAGCACAAACCATGTTTGATTTAGAGTTCAAATTACATGTATCCCTATAGGAGAAAACAGAGTGAAACCTCAAAATGAAACCGGTTACTGCCAACGAACGGTTTAACCTAGAAGAACGAAATTTGGCGAGCCAAGTTGGATTGGTGTACTGATCATTACTTGAAAGTATCATCAAGATTGGGAGAAAAAGTGTTTGCTGAGACTTCAGGCAACTCGTAGTTTTTTGGAATCTTGGCAGGCCCTTTCCATGAAAGTGATTCTTGCCAGTCTCTGCTTAGTGCTACATCAACAGCAAACAAACCATAGAGATAGAACTTGAAACTGCTTTATTGTGTCAAGTTTCAAAGAGCTAGCACAAACCGTGTTTGATTTAGAGTTCCAAATACATGTATCCCTATAGGAGAAAACACAGTGAAACCTCAAAATGAAACCGGTTACTGCCAACGAACGGTTTAACCTAGAAGAACGAAATTTGGCGAGCCAAGTGGGATTGGTTTACTGATAATTACCTGTAAGTTTCATCAAGATTGGGTGAAAAAGTGTTTGCTGAGATTTCATTCATCTCGTAGTTTTTTGGAAGCTTGGCAGGCCCTTTCCATGAAAGTGATTCTCGCCAGTCTCTGCTTAGGGCTACATCAACAGCAAACAAACCATAGAGATAGAATTTGAAACTGCTTTATTGTGTCAAGTTTCAAAGAGCTAGCACAAACCGTGTTTGATTTAGAGTTCCAAATACATGTATCCCTATAGGAGAAAACAGAGTGAAACCTCAAAATGAAACCGGTTACTGCCACCAAACGGTTTAACCTAGAAGAAGGAAATTTGGCAAGCCAAGGGGGATTGGTGTACTGATCATTACCTGAAAGTTTCATCAAGATTGGGTGAAAAAGTGTGTGCTGAGATTTCAGGCAACTCGTAGTTTTTTGGAATCTTGGCAGGCCCTTTCCATGAAAGTGATTCTCGCCAGTCTCTGCTTAGGGCTACATCAACAGCAAACAAACCATAGAGATAGAACTTGAAACTGCTTTATTGTGTCAAGTTTCAAAGAGCTAGCACAAACCATGTTTGATTTAGAGTTCCAAATACATGTATCCCTATAGGAGAAAACACAGTGAAACCTCAAAATGCAACCGGTTATTGCCAACGAACGGTTTAACCTAGAAGAACGAAATGTGGCGAGCCAAGTGGGATTGTTGTACTGATCATTACCTGAAAGTTTCATCAAGATTCGTGAAAAAGTGTGTGCTGAGATTTCAGGGAACTCGTAGTTTTTTGGAATCTTGGCAGGCCATTTCCATGAAAGTGATTCTCGCCAGTCTCTGCTTAGGGCAACATCAGCAGCAAAGAAACCATAGAGATAGAACTTGAAACTGCTTTATTGTGTCAAGTTTTAAAGAGCTAGCACAAACCGTGTTTGATTTAGAGTTCCAAATACATGTATCCCTATAGGAGAAAACAGAGTGAAACCTCAAAATGCAACCGGTTACTGCCAACGAACGGTTTAACCCATAAGAACGAAATTTGACGAGCCAAGTGGGATTGGTGTACTGATCATTAACTGAAAGATTCATCAGGATTGGTTGAAAAAGTGTTTGCTGAGATTTCAGGCAACTCATAGTTTTTTGGAATCTTGGCAGGCCCTTTCCATGAAAGTGTTTCTCGCCAGTCTCTGCTTAGGGCTACATCAACAGCAAACAAACCATAGAGATAGAACTTGAAACTTCTTTATTTTGTCAAGTTTCAAAGAGCTAGCACAAACCGTGTTTGATTTAGAGTTCCAAATACATGTATCCCTATGGGAGAAAACAGAGTAAAACCTCAAAATGAAACCGGTTACGGCCAACGAACGGTTTAACCTAGAAGAACGAAATTTGGCGTGCCAATTGGGATTGGTGTACTGATCATTACCTGAAAGTTTCATCAAGATTGGGTGAAAAAGTGTGTGCTGAGATTTCAGGCAACTCGTAGTTTTTTGGATTCTTGGCAGGCCCTTTCCATTAAAGTGATTCTCGCCAGTCTCTGCTTAGGGCTACATCAACAGCAAACAAACCATAAAGATAGAACTTGAAACTGCTTTATTGTGTCAAGTTTCAAAGAGCTAGCACAAACCGTGTTTGATTTAGAGTTCAAATTACATGTATCCCTATAGGAGAAAACAGAGTGAAACCTCAAAATGAAACCGGTTACTGCCAACGAACGGTTAAACCTAGAAGAACGAAATTTGGCGAGCCAAGTTGGATTGGTGTACTGATCATTACTTGAAAGTATCATCAAGATTGGGTGAAAAAGTGTTTGCTGAGACTTCAGGCAACTCGTAGTTTTTTGGAATCTTGGCAGGCCCTTTCCATGAAAGTGATTCTTGCCAGTCTCTGCTTAGTGCTACATCAACAGCAAAGAAATGATAGAGATAGAACTTGAAACTGCTTTATTGTGTCAAGTTTCAAAGAGCTACCACAAACCGTGTTTTATTTAGAGTTCCAAATACATGTATCCCTATAGGAGAAAACACAGTGAAACCTCAAAATGAAACCGGTTACTGCCAACGAACGGTTTAACCTAGAAGAACGAAATTTGGCGAGCCAAGTGGGATTGGTTTACTGATAATTACCTGAAAGTTTCATCAAGATTGGGTGAAAAAGTGTTTGCTGAGATTTCAGGCATCTCGTAGTTTTTTGGAATCTTGGCAGGCCCTTTCCATGAAAGTGATTCTCGCCAGTCTCTGCTTAGGGCTACATCAACAGCAAACAAACCATAGAGATAGAACTTGAAACTGCTTTATTGTGTCAAGTTTCAAAGAGCTAGCACAAACCGTGTTTGATTTAGAGTTCCAAATACATGTATCCCTATAGGAAAAAACATAGTGAAACCTCAAAATGAAACCGGTTACTGCCAACGAACGGTTTAACCTAGAAGAACGAAATTTGGCGTGCCAAGTGGGATTGGTGTACTGATCATTACCTGAAAGTTTCATCAAGATTGGGTGAAAATGTGTGTGCTGAGATTTCAGGCAACTCGTAGTTTTTTGGAAGCTTGGCAGGCCCTTTCCATGAAAGTGATTCTCGCCAGTCTCTGCTTAGGGCAACATCAACAGCAAACAAACCATAGAGATAGAACTTGAAACTGCTTTATAGTGTCAAGTTTCAAAGAGCTAGCAAAAACCGTGTTTGATTTAGAGTTCCAAATACATGTATCCCTATAGGAGAAAACAGAGTGAAACCTCAAAATGAAACCGGTTACTGCCAACGAACGGTTTAACCTAGAAGAACGAAATTTGGCGAGCCAAGTGGGATTGGTGTACTGATCATTACCTGAAAGTTTCATCAAGATTGGGTGAAAAAGTGTGTGCTGAGATTTCAGGCAACTCGTAGTTTTTTGGAAGCTTGGCAGGCCCTTTCCATGAAAGTGATTCTCGCCAGTCTCTGCTTAGGGCTACATCAGCAGCAAACAAACCATTGAGATAGAACTTGAAACTGCTTTATTGTGTCAAGCTTCAAAGAGCTAGCACAAACCGTGTTTGATTTAGAGTTCCAAATACATATATCCGTATAGGAGAAAACAGAGTGAAACCTCAAAATGAAACCGGTTACTGCCAACGAACGGTTTAACCTAGAAGAACAAAATTTGGCGAGCCAAGTGCGATTGTTGTACTGATCATTACCTGAAAGTTTCATCAAAATTGGGTGAAAAAGTGTGTGCTGAGATTTCAGGCAACTCGTAGTTTTTTGGAAGCTTGGCAGGCCCTTTCCATGAAAGTGATTCTCGCCAGTCTCTGCTTAGGGCTACATCAACAGCAAACAAACCATAGAGATAGAACTTGAAACTGCTTTATTGTGTCAAGTTTCAAAGAGCTAGCACAAACCGTGTTTGATTTAGATTTCCAAATACATGTATCCCTATAGGAGAAAACAGAGTGAAACCTCAAAATGAAACCGGTTACTGCCAACGAACGGTTTAACCTAGAAGAACGAAATTGACGAGCCAAGAGGGATTCGTGTACTGATCATTACCTGAAAGATTCATCAAGATTGGGTGAAAAAGTGTTTGCTGAGATTTCAGGCAACTCGTAGTTTTTTGGAATCTTGGCAGGCCCTTTCCATGAAAATGATTCTCGCCAGTGTCTGCTTAGGGCTACATCAACAGCAAACAAACCATAGAGATAGAACTTGAAACTGCTTTATTGTATCAAGTTTCAAAGAGCTAGCACAAACCGTGTTTGATTTAGAGTTCCAAATACATGTATCCCCATAGGAGAAAACAGAGTGAAACCTCAAAATGAAACCGGTTACTGCCAACCAACGGTTTAACCTAGAAGAACGAAATTTGGCGAGCCAAGTGGGATTGGTGTCCTGATCATTACCTGAAAGTTTCATCAAGATTGGGTGAAAAAGTGTGTGCTGAGATTTCAGGCAACTCGTTGTTTTTTGGAAGCTTGGCAGGCCCTTTCCATGAAAGTGATTCTCGCCAGTCTCTGCTTAGGGCTACATCAACAGCAAACAAACCATAGAGATAGAACTTGAAACTGCTTTATTGTGTCAAGTTTCAAAGAGCTAGCACAAACCGTGTTTGATTTAGAGTTCCAAATACATGACTCCCTATAGGAGAAAACAGAGTGAAACCTCAAAATGTAACCGGTTACTGCCAACAAACGGATTAACCTAGAAGAACGAAATTTGGCAAGCCAAGTGGGATTGGTGTACTGATCATTACCTGAAAGTTTCATCAAGATTGGGTGAAAAAGTGTGTGCTGAGATTTCAGGCAACTCGTAGTTTTTTGGAATCTTGGCAGGCCCTTTCCATGAATGTGATTCTCGCCAGTCTCTGCTTAGGGCTACATCAACAGCAAACAAACCATAGAGATATAACTTGAAACTGCTTTATTGTGTCAAGTTTCAAAGAGCTAGCACAAACCGTGTTTGATTTAGAGTTCCAAATACATGTATCCCTATAGGAGAAAACAGAGTGAAACCTCAAAATGAAACCGGTTACTGCCAACGAACGGTTTAACCTAGAAGAACGAAATTTGGCGAGCCAAGTGGGATTGGTGTACTGATCATTACCTGAAAGTTTCATCAACATTGGGTGAAAAAGTGTGTGCTGAGATTGCAGGCAACTCGTAGTTTTTTGGAAGCTTGGCAGGCCCTTTCAATGAAAGTGATTCTCGCCAGTCTCTGCTTAGTGCTACATCAACAGGAAACAAACCATAGAGATAGAACTTGAAACTGCTTTATTGTGTCAAGTTTCAAAGAGCTAGCACAAACCGTGTTTGATTTAGAGTTCCAAATACATGTATCCCTATAGGAGAAAACAGAGTGAAACCTCAAAATGAAACCGGTTTCTGCCAACGAACTGTTTAACCTAAAAGAACGAAATTTGGCGAGCCAAGTGGGATTGGTGTACTCATCATTACCTTAAAGAATCATCAAGATTGGGTGAAAAAGTGTGTGCTGAGATTTCAGGCAACTCGTAGTTTTTTGGAATCATGGCAGGCCCTTTCCATGAAAGTGATTCTCGCCAGTCTCTGCTTAGGGCTACATCAACAGCAAACAATCCATAGAGATAGAACTTGAAACTGCTTTATTATGTCAAGTTTCAAAGATCTAGCACAAACCGTGTTTGATTTAGAGTTTCAAATACATGTATCCCTATAGGAGAAAACAGAGTGAAACCTCAAAATGAAACCGGTTACTGCAAACGAACGGTTTAACCTAGAAGAACGAAATTTGGCGAGCCAATTGGGATTGGTGTACTGATCATTACCTGAAAGTATCATCAAGATTGGGTGAAAAAGTGTTTGCTGAGATTTCAGGCAACTCGTAGTTTTTTTGGAAGCTTGGCAGGCCCTTTCCATGAAAGTGATTCTCGCCAGTCTCTGCTTAGGGCTACATCAACAGCAAACAAACCATAGAGATAGAACTTGAAACTGCTTTATTGTGTCAAGTTTCAAAGAGCTAGCACAAACCGTGTTTGATTTAGAGTTCCAAATACATGTATCCCTATGGGAGAAAACAGAGTGAAACCTCAAAATGAAACCGGTTACTGCCAACGAACGGTTTAACCTAGAAGAACGGAATTTGAAGAGCCAAGTGGGATTCGTGTACTGATCATTACCTGAAAGTTTCATCAAGATTGGGTGAAAAAGTGTGTGCTGAGATTTCAGGCAACTCGTAGTTTTTTGCAAGCTTGGCAGGCCCTTTCCATGAAAGTGATTCTCGCCTGTCTCTGCTTAGGGCTACATCAACAGCAAACAAACCATAGAGATAGAACTTGAAACTGCTTTATTGTGTCAAGTTTCAAAGAGCTAGCACAAACCGTGTTTGATTTAGAGTTCCAAATACATGTATCCCTATAGGAGAAAACAGAGTGAAACCTCAAAATGAAACCGGTTTCTGCCAACGAACGGTTTAACCTAGAAGAACGAAATTTGGCGAGCCAAGTGGGATTGGTGTCCTGATCATTACCTGAAAGTTTCATCAAGATTGGGTGAAAAAGTGTGTGCTGAGATTTCAGGCAACTCGTAGTTTTTTGGAAGCTTGGCAGGCCCTTTCGATAAAAGTGATTCTCGCCAATCTCTGCTTAGGGCTACATCAACAGCAAACAAACCATAGAGATAGAACTTGAAACTGCTTTATTGTGTCAAGTTTCAAAGAGCTAGCACAAACCGTGTTTGATTTAGAGTTCCAAATACATGAATCCCTATAGGAGAAAACAGAGTGAAACCTCAAAATGTAACCGGTTACTGCCAACGAACGGTTTAACCAAGAAGAACAAAATTTGGCGAGCCAAGTGGGATTGGTGTAGTGATCATTACCTGAAAGTTTCATCAAGATTGGGTGAAAAAGTGTGTGCTGAGATTTCAGGCAACTCGTAGTTTTTTGGAAGCTTGGCAGGCCCTTTTCATGAAAGTGATTCTCGCCAGTCTCTGCTTAGGGCAACAACAACAGCAAACAAACCATAGAGAAAGAACTTGAAACTGCCTTATTGTGTCAAGTTTCAAAGAGCTAGCACAAACCGTGTTTGATTTAGAGTTCCAAATACATGTATCCCTATAGGAGAAAACAGAGTGAAACCTCAAAATGAAACCGGTTACTGCCAACGAACGGTTTAACCTAGAAGAACGAAATTTGGCGAGCCAAGTGGGATTGGTGTACTGATCATTACCTGAAAGTTTCATCAAGATTGGGTGAAAAAGTGTTTGC